>NW_022707491.1:15250-23555 GCF_011630105.1 Anneissia japonica | reverse complement strand
AAAAATGTTTAAAAATCCACACTATCCTATACCTTACACTTTTAAACTGATTGTACTGTAGGCCCTACCAGAGAGAGAGGTACGGTACATTCCCAATACATTATGGTCTTCCACTTGTATAGCACATGATACAGTGCATAGCAAACGTTATGTAACCACTAATAATACTCAGGTCCAGTGGCGTAGGTATGGGCAGTGCAGTCAGTGCACAGCATTGGGGCCCGGGGCTATTGGGGGCTCATTCAATAGGTATAATGATCTAAAAATGTAACTTAAAAAAAATCATATTCAAACTTTAAAAGAACCCTTCAATAATATTAGGTTTTAGAGACTATAGTTATTGATTATATTCATTACAATTTTCCTATTAGGTCTACCTATTTCCCAAACGCTGCAAGTAAAAAAAAAAAACAATACAAGCCCTTACGTATACGATGGACTAATATACCTGTCTCTTATACACATCTAGATGTGTATAAGAGACAGACCTTAGATGGCCGGAAATGACACATTTATACAGTAAAACTCATCATCATCACAATATCAATAGTCTAGATAAAGATTTTTAATCAGGAATTTTCTAATTAATATAATAATAAATAATAATAATAATATGAACATTTATATAGCGCTCATTACGCAGGTGTAACAAACAGAAAACACGAGGCATCTGCAGGGTCTCACAGCGCTTAATCACGGAGAATTATTGAAAAGGTGCGTCTTGAAGGCCTACTTAAATTTATTTAACAGGCCCGTAGCCAGGGGGGGTTTTTATGGTTCGGGCGAACCCCCCTTTTCTAGCGAACCCCCCTGTTTTCTAGCGAACCCCCTCGAATTTTTGAATGAGTCCCACTCGGAAGGAATGTCTGTTTTTAACTTACCTAGCATTAAATCAAAATTTAGCACCTAATTCATTATTTGGTCACCCGTTTTAAATTGTAGCCTGCGATTTTAAATTGTAGCCTGTGATACAAGCCTACATTCATAGAAATAGAATTTCTCAGCTTCAGAAGTTCGGAGATTTAAATTGAACGCAACTCCAGCAAAACATGACTTTGGTGATGGCACACATAAGAATGGCAAACATCGATAAAAATCTGGCCGTATAAAAATTTGCCTGGCCGTAACGTTTGAAAAGTCACGGCCAAACTATATTTGGCCGAATTTGGCCGAATTTTTGAATTTACATTTTTTTTTTTGTTTGGATGTGTTGTTTTTGGTAGCTTAAATTCTATATTTGATTCTAATCACAGTGGTGGATGGAGGGAGGGGGTTCGTCCCCCCCCACCCTCTCTGTGTAGAAACGTAACAAAATACTATGGGTCCTGGCTTACAAAATTTCATGCTAACTAGACGCGGATCCAGACCTTCGCCCACTTCGCCCAGGTGAAGGTCAGGGTGAGAATTCAAAATAAAATGTTGAACATTTTTTCCAACAATCATACTTACTTTCCTTGACATTTATTTTGAACATTACCATTAGAAAAATGTTTAAAAATCCACACTATCCTATACCTTACACTTTTGAACTGATTGTACTGTAGGCCCTACCAGAGAGAGAGGTACATTCCCAATACATTATGGTCTTCTATAGACTAAATAGCGCATGATACAGTGCATAGCAAACGTTATGTAACCACTAATAATACTCAGGTCCAGTGGCGTAGGTATGGGCAGTGCAGTCAGTGCACAGCACTGGGGCCCGGGGCTATTGGGGGCTCGTTCAATAGGTATAATGATCTAAAATTTAACTTATAGAAAAATCCTATTCAAACTTTAAAAGGACCCTTCAATAATATTAGGTTTTAGAGGCTATAGTTATTGATTATATTCATTACAATTTACCTATCACCTATTTCCCAAACGCTGCAAGTAAAAAAAAAAAAAACACAATACAAGCCCTTACGTATACGATGGACTAATATACTTTTTGAAATCACATTTCTAAAGCAATACAATTATCGTCACGCACATTTGTGTTTGTGGTATTTTTAATTTGGTTCAACTATTATTGTGTACGTTTTCAAACACTTCAGATCATCATAACTTCATGAATACATTTTTTAGATTCAATTCACTGCAAGTAGGTCGATGACTGTTCTATTATTGAATGGTAATTGTTATCATCGTGATGGAAAACTTGACTTACTTTGTCAATCACTGTTTATCTATGCTTTGAAAAGATTTGGAATAAATTTATTTGGAATAGACAATACCTGGATTTGCGTCAGGAGAATCAATTAGGGGCCAAATATATTTTGTCCAACCTGTCTTGAAAATGTATTGGATACTCAGTGCGTGATTCACTAATATACTTTTTGAAATCACATTTCTAAAGCAATAAAATATCGTCACGCACATTTGTATTTGTGGTATTTTAAAGTTGGGGGCCTATATGTGTAATTTTGTCCAACCTGTCGTGAAAATGTACTGCCTGGTGGTCAGGGTTGAATTCGAGCCAAAGCAAAGCAGCGAGTACTATTTTTGCAAGCTAGTGTTTTCACATGTACTGAGTATTCAGTACATTTTCACAACAGGTTGGACACAATTCCACCTATGTGTTCTATTGACGTTGTCAATATTATAATATATCATAGATTCATGAAATGCTTAATAGGCCCTAAACGATAACATGACTTGACCATATATAGTTTGTTAATATTCTTTAATTTTTTAAACAAAATATATTTTAGATATTTCTGAGCGTTAATGCCGTCCCGTACCGTATCTGTTATAAAAAACCTCTGAATGTATAAGCATTCAGAGTTTCGCCTGAGTAGACCCCACTAGAGGCTCTGTCTCTATGTCCGATCACGGTGCATTTTTACCTTACCTAGGGCCCGGCAGTTATCTATGCCATAGTTACCAACCGTCACGCATCACTTCAAAGTGATATTGGATGAAACGCATTTTGCAGAAACACATGCGAGATCATAAATGTGTCACGCATTTAGCACTTGCGCGATAAGGAATTATCACAAAATCAGGGGAAAACGTATTTAAAATTAGAAGAAATTGGTTTTATTAAATATATAAAAACGGTATACAGTAGCTTGAGTCATTAGAGAGCTTTCTTTATCTCGTTCGAGAATCAATTCACAGAGAAAATTTCTCCTTTCCGACCAAAACAACCCAGCCAACCACGCACTTGTAGAATCTAGTAGTCGCGAGCATTCTTGCGAGTTTATTGTTATAACACAACCGTTTACAATGTGACGGGAACCCGAACTTCCGCAGGGGTTCCGTAATAATACCGTATACACTCGCGTAGGTGACCCGTGTATAAGACGACCCCCAAGTTTTAGAAGATTTTTGGTTGATATTTGTATGTCTGGCGTATAAGACGACTCCCAGTTTCATGATCGGAATTCCTAATTTTTTGTGGTCCTGTATACTGCGTCTAGCTGGATAAATGGAGCCAAATGCAAGGGTATCTTCCAAATAATACCATTTTATGAGTTTTTAAATCTTCACCACCAAAATCGTATTTTCCCATATTTAAAATTACTTTCATTGATACAACATTTAGTTGCTTCATTGCAGTAGTAAGTTCGCGTGTTAAGCTGGTTTTCCACTAGGCGAATTTATAACAGTTACATTTAATAATTTAAATTGTTCAGATGAAATATATATGAAGGTTATCCTCGTTTAAGACAGTTCAATACAAGTTTGTACCATACTGTGTGTCTTTGTATATGTTCCATTCTAGTGGAGGTTCTATCTCTTTTATATTTCTTTTGAATATAAATTAAATACTATACTTAATTAATTTATTATTGCCCACTTGAATTGTATAGTCCTAGGTGCTGCAGTGTTCTTTATAGCGCCATATATAATTGCTCGATGTGCTCATCCAATTTCAAGCAAGCGTTGCAGTCTCTGTCGAGTTAGGTTGCATATGAGAATGAAGAAGATAATTCTGATAGAAACATTGATTTATTGCTTTAAGTACTGCGACAATAAGATTCAGAGGCGAGTCGCGAAAATAAAAAGAAAAAAAGAAAAATTGATCGCCCAAACGCATAAGATTATTTTCGGGCGTCAGCAACTAAAGAACATAGGGCCTAGGCTATTTAATATTATGATGTAGCTGGGCATGTGTTTTATGGTGATAGATTAATTAAAAGAAGTTTAACATTGTTCTGTGTATATTATTTTGATGCAATTTCAAACGAACGGCCCCTGATTTTCCTGTAATTTTTGCAGTATTCCAAATGAATATGTACCCACATAACTGTCTTCTTATCGGATTAAATTCTGGTCGAATTTTGGCCGATATTGAAAACAAGTTTGACCGAATTTGGCCGTGAGATGGCGTGTGTTTGGCCGTGAAGCCTGTCGACTATCTGGCAACCCTGATAATGTCCATAGCGCACACTAAACTATGTGCTTTTGGAGCATTTTGAGGAAATTGACTCTCCCTTTTTCCATCCCAAACAAAATATTATTAATAAATCAACATGGTCCATCTCAGTCATCATAGTCAGTCACAAAATTAGGCTAGGAAGTTTGTTTTCAACAGCAGACACACACTGTTAATTTCAAGGAGTCAATTTAACTCCAAAAGTGGAGTTAATAAAAAAGGTACAGAACGACTCCTTTTCTGGAGTAATATTTACTCTCATATTTTTACTCCCCAAAGGGAGTAACATGAACTCCAAAAAGAGGGTGATTCCCACCCCCTTTTTGGAGTTAATATTACTCCCTTTGGGGAGTAAAAATACAAGAGTAAATATTACTCCAGAAAAGGAGTCGTTCTGTACCTTTTTTATTAACTCCACTTTTGGAGTTAGATTTAACTCCATTTTTGGGGTTAAATTGACTCTTTGGAAATAATTTCAATAGACCACAAATCAATAAAGACCACACAAAAATTCTATAAATAATCATTCCTTTATTTTTTTTTCACAAAATACATTATTCTTTTATCTTTACACATATAAACCATGCCTATAATGGCAGATTAGCGAGAGAAATACCCCTTCAAAATGAATGAGGTTATAAACTCTTATTTTCCAACTAGAAAGTTACAAACAGTGTAATGACATGTTTGTTGGCTTCCTTCATCTTTTCAAACATCTTGGATTCTAGGAAGATATAGTTCTTTGCTTTATTATGATACTGAATGTTAAAAACATAGAACAGGGTTCATACACTTTGAACTTTGGAAAATTCCAAAACTTTTCCAAGAGTTTTCCAGAGCCAAAATGTTGAATTTCCAAAACCATTTCACACAAAAATAATGACACAGAACATTTTTTACAAGGCAACTTTTTCTTTTATTCTTTAAATGAGCGTTCTATTTAGTGAAACAAAAAAAACAAATTATATAAAAATCTTTAATAACTGATATTTTGAAATAATATTGCTTATATACTGCGTTGCGGATGAGTAATTGCAGAACAGACTTGTCTAGTCTAAACAAATCCAACTATATAATAAAGAAACTTTAACTGTAGAATAGTTATTAGAGTAACTATGAATTAATATTGAATATATTGCTCTGTGGATGTTGCAGATTTGTCTAGTATAAATAGGTTCTATTTAGTAAAAAACATCAAAATGACTAAATACAATCTATATAATGGACACAAAATTAAAATTTATTAATAACTGTTACTACTTGTAATTTACAGTAAAGTGTTACTGATGAGTTGAGAAGGAACATATTTGAAATTGAACAGCAATTATGAGATTGTTTATATTGCATTGCATGTTGTTGGAGATACAGATTTGTCCAGTCTAAATAGATACAGTATGTTCTATTTACTGAAAAAACATCAAAATTTGACTAAATATATTATATACAATATACAAAAATTTCAAGTTTAGAGTAATCAATAACTGTTATTTTGAATAAATATTGCTTATCAATGCATTGGGGATGAGTTGTTGCATAAGAAACAGTCTGTACAAAAGTAGTTATGAGATAATATATAGCTTACATATTGCATTACATGTTGAAGGTAGAAAAAAATGAAAAAATTCGCCAGGGCTTCGCCGTGTGTCATGGCTATTCAGAAAATGCCATGACGGAAACTATTATTTATTTTTTATATAATATTATTTAATAATATTATTATAATGTGATGTACAATGATACAAAAAATATAAATAAAGAAGCATAATACCTAGGCCTACCAGTTAAGAATCCACATCCAAAAACACAATTAAATAAAAGGCGGCCTTTGTTTTGTTGGATTGGTAAACCTAGGGCTAGGTCTAGCTCTAGCTCTAGTACTAGTAGGCTTAAGCTTAAAGCTTAGAGTAATCTTAGGAGAAGCAATGCAGTCAGTCGGCGGGACGTCGGTGCCGGCGAGGCCTAGCATGTTTGAGCTTAGCCTAGGCTACCTCTCTAGGCCTGACTTAGGCCCCTAGCTAGCCTGTCTAATATTTGGTTATTCCAATTCAAATTAATTATATAATTTAATAGTTTCCAGTAGACACTAAACCATGATGCTTCTTCCCTTTCATATGGCTAACAACAGCGGCTTCTCCCATGTTGCCAATATCGCATACCTGCCAACATTTAAAAGAAGAAAAGAGGTAGGAAGTTATTGAGAAAATGGCGCGTAGCGCCATCCGAGTGCGTAGCGCCATCCGAGTGCGAAGCCCGAGGCGGGGGTGGGTTTGGGAGGGGGACAATGGGGGGTCCAGGGGGCCCAGCTATAACAGTTCAGTAAATTTAAGGGTTTAGATAATCGATTTTAGAGGTACAAAAAATGGAAGGGATGGAAATGTTCAGTTGGTCAAACTCATACATTAAAAAAAAAAGTCAACACACTAAGTTTCAAAAGAAACCCTTTATTCATCAGAACCTCCAGTCCATTGATGCCGAAAAAACATGTTGTACGGGTTAACTTAACAGAGGCATACACAGTAGACCATGGCTGAGTCTTTCATGATCAACAGTAATATTCTTTACACAGAACAGTAATATTCTTTACGCAGTAATTAAAAATCCACTTTACAATTAGGCCTTTTTTGTTACAACTGCTCTAGTAACATTAACAACCTTGTATATCAATCTATTAGTAACACATTTTTAAGCTTCGTCTGGGCTAGGCTAGGCTTGGCTCTTCTTAAGTTATCGCGAGCAGCGACGATATCACCTCACTAAGCGACCCTATTTTCACCACATGTTCAGTACAGATTTACAGACACTGTCAAGTTCAAGTGGAAAATCCCAGATAGATCGTTCTGGGCATGCGTATGGACATGCATGTGCTTTGAAGCAAACATTCTGATCATTGCCTGCACTTGACATGCTAAAACTATGGAGGTATTATTGAGAAGGAGATCACTCGGCAAAGCCACGCGCACGCAGCGCTATGCAAATGAACCAAGATCAAAGTTGCCGCAGCGCGTAAAGAATGTTTGCGCGATGCCTTTGAAGTCCCATGTGTTCCCCGCCATCAAATTTTGAAATTGAACATGACGAAATGGAGAGCACCTTCTTTTCTCAATGCGCACTACATCACTAGGGCTGCGCAATCTTTTTTATTTTGAAGCTGATACATTTATCTCTCATAAAATATCAAACATATTAATATTTTCCTCCAAGAAAAGTTTTGAATTTAATGGAACATTTACATGACCTATAAAAGTATAGTGTATTTCAACTTCAATTTTCATAAATTGGCCAAAATTCGCCAATTCTAATTTTAACAGATATTAATTAATAAATGATTAAGGATTATAATAAACTAAGTCATTTTAGGGTTAACGAGGGTTAACTATTCGAAAAATGAATCCAAAATCTGAGTATTTTTCAGTTTTACGTTGACTTAGCTTTATAGTCGAACCAGTCACTCTTTAGACAAAATTATAATGAACACAGAAGTAATTTTAACATAAATATTTTACGGAATCCGTTCATGAAATATACAAATAATAATATACCAAAAGCCCGAAAAAATCTAATCAGGGGAACATTGTTCATTATAAAGATATTTAATGGGTTAAATTCAAACGTTTTATTGCACAACTGCTCTGCTGGAAGCGTATAAATGCATGTCGTTGCCAAGTTGTTGCTAACAAAAAAATGTAAATTATGGGGCAATACGCCCGCGCGCGATCCAAAAGCGGGGAACACATAGGTTTGTCGCGTCAAAGGGATCTGTTGCCGAGTGATCTCCTTCTCAATAATACCTCCATGCTAAAACTATCATTCCCACGCTAAGACAAGTCGAGTGGCCGAGCGGTAAGGCAGGGGCGCTGCTAGCTACAGCCTTTAACATCGGCGCTGGTTCCAGCCGCTCCTCGCCCATGGTTCGGTTGGTAGAACCAAGTCTTCTCGGATAAG
>NW_022707491.1:12836-15233 GCF_011630105.1 Anneissia japonica | reverse complement strand
GGACTTAAAATGGAGGTCCAGTGTATACATCTGGCTCGTGTGCACTTTAAAGAACCCATTGCATCTTTCGGAAGAGTAGGGGGTTACCCCGATGTTATGGTTCATTTCAGCCCCTGTCGTCGTGGAATGATGCGAACATGTATCTACCAAGAAGCGCCTCTTTACGGCTGCTAGGTAGTCACAGACGACGCCTATACGCAATTCAGCATTGACGCAATGACGCTGCAAGTTATGGGTTATTCTCCTACCTTTACCTTTAAGACAGAACACTAAAACGATATTTCTTCGGCGATTTCGTTATTTAAAACATGGTTATTATACTACTTAAAATAACACATGTATTGTATTCCGAAAATCCGAAACTCTCCTAAATTCCGAACATAATATTCAGTATAAACACAAAAATCAACTTCTTAAACAAGACGATCAGTTAAACCCTGAACAAAACAACAAGCATAGGTCTACCAGATGCCGTGAAAAAGAACTGTGATGTCATGCCATGGAGATTATAATAAATTGATTAAAATGACACGACAGTATGTTGAACAAAAAGTTAAACCTTCCACTAGGGTGATTCTTTTCAGTATCCTGGCGTTTTAAAAACTTAAGTGCTATTTCCGAGCATCTAGACGTGTAAATTTTACAAAATTTTCTAACCCCAGCCCCAAACATGGTGGGGCTGAGATTATTGGAGACTCACACCGTACCAATCAATGCTTTCGCCACCCCTGATTACGGAGGATATTTGTAGAGAATGAAATTTAAATTCGTTAGATTTATTTCTAAAAAAAACCCATTAAGTTTCTTGATATGTTTAAATTAATTTGTTTAAAAGTCATCATCATCTTGCACTGAGCTTGTTCAATAATGCATTTGCTATTGTGTTTACAGATGAGTCTCACGATCCTCCCGTTTTAGATAATATGGATGTGCCTGGTATAACTTCTATAGAGTTCACAGTTGAAGAAGTGGTAAATCATTTTAAGAGTTTAGACATCAAAGTCTCCCGGTCCTGATGGGATTCATTTTAGAGTACTGATGGAAGTAGTTGAGGTACTTGGAGAATTGATAACTTTGTTGTTTAATAGGTCTTTAAGAGAAGGGATTGTTCCCGATTCGTGGAGACAGGCTAATGTTGTGCCTTTGTTTAAAAAAGGAAATAAAAATAATCCTTTAAATTATAGACCTGTGAGTCTTACAGTACTTCTGTAATTTGCAAGTCTATGGAAAAGTTGGTTAAAGTTAGACTTTATGAGTATTTGGAATCTAATAATTTAATTAGGGAAGAGCAACATGGTTTTCGCTCTGGTAGATCTTGCACTACTCAATTACTGGAAGTAGTTGATCAATGGACTCAATGGCTTGATAGTGGTTTGTCGTTTGATTGTATTTATTTTGATTTTCAAAAGGCATTTTACAAAGTTCCTCATCGTAGGTTATTGTCAAAATTAAAGTCTTATGGAGTATCTGGCAACTTGTTGAATTGGATTGTGGCATTTTTGAAAGATAGGAAACAGAGAGTGGTCGTTAATGGTGTTAGTTCTGGATGGCAATTGGTGTCTAGCGGGGTTCCTCAAGGAAGTGTCCTTGGACCTTTATTATTTTTAGTTTTCATTAATGATTTACCCAAAACTGTTTCTGATTCATTTATAAAGTTGTTTGCAGACGATACTAAGCTGTTTAGAGTTGTCAATTGTGAGACTGATCGTGAGATTCTAGAGGGGGATGTAAATGCTTTATACCAGTGGTCGATAGACTGGCAATTGCTATTTAACTTAACAAAATGCAAGGTTATGCATTATTGAGTTAAAAATTTTAATTTTAAATATTTTATTGGTACTGGTACATCAAGATGTGAAATTGAATGTGTTAAGGAGGAATCAGATCTTGGTATTCTATTTGATGATAAGTTGGATTTTTCTAAACACTCTGTAAAGGTTGCAAGAGCAGCAAATAGAAGATTGGGTCTGATCAAAAGAGTATTTAAATTTCTTGATGGTAATGGTTTTTTGCGTCTCTATAAGTCAATGATTCGTCCTTTGATAGAGTATGGTAGTTGTGTCTGGAATTCTAAATATAAAAAAGATTCTGATTTATTAGAGAAGGTCCAACAACGCTCTACCAGATTGATTAGAAGTCTGAGTGACAAAGCTTATGTGGAGAGACTTAAGGCTCTTAATTTGACAACTTTGTTATTTAGGTATTGATCTTTTGGACCCTGAGCGCTTATTTACAAGATCAGATTATTCTATAACCAGAGGCCATGTATATAAATTGTATAAACAGAAATTTAAACTTAAAGCCCCATTCCCGGCAAAATTTCACTAAAAATGACTTTTTTTAGAAAATATGCATTTGCATTACTCCAATTATTATAAATCATGGAAAAATATTGGC
>NW_022707491.1:6760-12470 GCF_011630105.1 Anneissia japonica | reverse complement strand
TTTTCATTCTTAGGAATGTCTAAATTCAGTTAAACTAGCAATTCCGTATTATATTTATAAATCTTTATAACATTATACAAAAATTAGATTTTTCTTAAAAATTGAAATTTTGCCGGGAATGGGGCTTTAATGTAAGGAAAAAGGCATTCGTTGTTCGAGTTACTGACGATTGGAACTCCCTTCCTAGTAATGTGGTAAATCAGAGTTCAGTAAATCTTTTTAAAGCGGGCTTAGAGAAAGTCTGGTCTGGCCACTACCTTAAATTTTGCCCGTATATGACCGAAGAGGATTCGATAATGATTGAGGGACAAATGAGCTTTGATCTCTAAGTCTCGAAGGTAAATTCAAGGTAAAATTGTTCCTTGTGTCATGCACTATGAAACTTTGGGTGATCTGACGTCATTGAAGCGTGTGTTTGCACACCCCTGAAAAACAAAATTAACAAATTGGCGGACCGGATTTCGGAGGCGCGGTCTCTGCCCTCAGCAAAGTGAATGCAAAATATATAACGAAATTAAGAACTTGAGTGCTATTTCCGAGTACCTAGACATATAAATTGTACAAAATTTTCTAAAATGGCAATCATGTGTTGTTACTTATTGTACAACATACATATTGTAATAAAATATTTTTCTTTTGAATATTAAATATTAATCAGGCTGCAAAACAGTTTCTGAATGTCCCGTACGCCACATATGGAATCGCCCTACCTTAGTACAATGTACAGTACAGATAAAAAATACTGCAACTTTTGCTACGCGTAGGCTTCGTAGGCTACGCGTAGGCAGGCCCGTAGCCAGGGGGGTTTTTAGGGGTTCGGGCGAACCCCCCTTTTTCAGCGAACCCCCCTTTTGCCAGCGAACCCCCTTAGCCAAAATAGTGCAATTTATTACAAAATGGGAGCATTTTTGGCACTGTTTATTTGTCGCTATCGATCGTAGTCCGATCGTAGAAATCAAAACAAAGCTGCAGCCAGCTGAATGACGTAACCAGCAAGACTTCAAAATGAATATTAATGAGAGGTTTGTTACCTAGGCTATTTGACCAATCGTGTGCTCCGGAGTTTATTTACTTTGGCACGACGTCATCACAAAAGTTTGGGCGCTCGACATTTTTCATTTCTCTGGGATCGATGATATGCGACACGCCAAAAATAGCCTAGGAGGATGAAGCGCTGAGAAAGGATAACCAATTTTTTTGCTTCAAGGCCAGCAACGAAGAAATCACGAAATTTAAGAAGTTAGAAAATTCACCCTTGTTTTCACCATTTGCTCATGATACTGCCTGGCGGCGGAACCGGTGTACTTCTTCGGGCTAGGCCTAGGCCCTAGCGTTGCTAGGTAGGGTAGGGTCGTAGCCTATGAGGCCTATTATTTATTTTGTAATCGAGCTAGCATAGGCCAGGGCCTAGGCTAGCAAGGAAATATACTTGGTAATGTTTTCACGTTTCGTCAGAATTAACTGACATTATTCATAATAGTATATTTATTATTTTTTCTCAATATATCTCATTTAAACCAAGACAGCTCTTAAATTATTGTTTATTTTCACTGTGCTTAAAGTTTTTTTTACATAAACTGGTTCTTAAACATTTGTAGCATTATAGTTATGTCTGTTTTTTTTTCAATATTACTGTGCAAGTATATTTACATAAATGGTTCTGTAACTTGTAAATATAATAACATTTTTTTTATATATATTTCCATTGGAACTTAACATTTAAGTTATTTTGGTAAAAATGTAAAATGTAGGACTGTCAGTTCCTATTGTTTCTTCATTTCTGCAATAAATAAAATATTATTTGCAATATTTCTCTTTTAAGCAAAGACCTTTTACATAGCTCCATATTTTAATATTGGTATTTAGCTTTCTCATAATGTGCAAGGTCTGTGTTTAGTACAGTCACCTAGTGGGTATTCCTAATTTTATCCCAGTTATATTTTTAGAGATAACATTACATAGTAGCATTAAAATGTTAAGCATTGCTTTTTAATAATAAAAAAAGTTTGTTTCACAATAAATATTTACGTTCCAAATCCTGTATTGGAAAAAGTAGTCTTCTTATCTTATTTTTAAAATTGTGTAAGAAGTATTTAAATATACATGAACATGCATTTAAATGACATGTACATGCTTTTAAAATCATATAAATGCTCTGGCTTCGGGGGCTTTCCCCCTGACCCCACCCGGGGCCTTTTGGCGGGCCCCTGGACCCCATGCCCAGAACCCCCCCTTGAAGCATGCTGGCTACGGGCCTGGTAGGATTAACGTAGTCTACGCGTAGTAAATGCGTAGCATTTACTACGCGTAGGCAAAACCTAGGGTTTGCACACGCATCGGGAGCGTTACATCGCACCGCACCGCACCGCAGCTGGCTTCGTACAACATAGCTAGGCTGGATATCGCCGCAGATCGCCGTCTCACTACGTTGGTAAATACTGGCCTAAAGGTCAATATCAATGAACATAACTCGCGCGAACCAATGTTCGTAAGCAGATATTTTGGTGTTTAATTCTGTATTAAAATTATCACACTTTAGCCTTCCGAATCATCATTCATAATACCTGTCTTCAACTCGACCAGCTGGATTAGTGAAGTAAAAAGGCCTAGGGCCTCGGCCTATTATCGCAGCGCAGGGCTACCTACCTACCTTAATGTCCTTGTTAAAAAGTTACTTAGGGCACCTAAACAACTCAAAAATTATTGCAGTGGTATAATAATTTTATAATACTGATCAACTTATTTGTATTCAGCTAATAATGTTTCTCCACACATAGAAATTAATATTGAGGAATGGAATTTTGTTGAAGTCGAATTTCCGTAATGCTGAGGACCTAGTCACACTACCACATAGGAGATATGCGATGTAAATCACGTGGTGTTTACTTGCAGAGAAGCAAAGGGCATTGACCGGCAGCATGCGAACAACGTTGCTAGGGCATTGTACCCCCCCCTTCGCCCTGTACTTTGGCTGTTATACAGTAACTTTGAAAAATGACTTATTATTATAACTAGAAATACATCATTGGTAGGGTCTATATTATACTCTTTTTTATGTATGACAAATAATACACAGACTGATTTACACTATACTGACGAATAAAAATGAATGCAAAATAAAACGGTGTTTTTGTTTAAATGAAGAATTGCACAATTTTACAAATAAATACGGTACACATTCCAGTACTGTAATGAAGATACTTATATTATGTCCAGTGGTGTATGAGTCTTGAAATTAAAAAAAAAAGGGGGGGGGAGATGGCTGGACGATTAGGTGGGGGCCCTAACTCGCAAAATGAGTAATTTTAGGTGATTTTTAACTACCCGCAGGCCCGTAACGAGGGGGTTCCTTGGGATTCGTCCGAACCCCTTTTTTCAGCGACCCCCCACCCTACCAATAACGAACCCCTTTGCTATGTTTATGCATCCTTCATTTTTTTGCAACGGTATATAACTCAGAATTTAATTTTTAAAAAATCACCAGCAGAGATCGTGTTTCTGAGGCAGTAAGTGTGTGATCATAAGAGAGTGCGAAGCGTGAATATTTATGAGAGTCTTGTTGTCAAGCTGTTGTTAACCAATCACAAGGCACTAAATTGTCTCGGGAATAAAGTTTCCAGATCGCAACGAGATTGGAGTTTTCGCGCTTGTTAGAATTTCCTGACACACACGCGGACGTTAGCAGAAATAAAAATTCTTTTTGTTGTTATAATAAATATTAATGTTCAAACTGTCTTGAAATCCTCTGTTGAAAAGTTAATGTATCATTATTTAGAGGAAGACCCTGCAAGTATTTAAATAAATATGCCATATACATGCTTCGGGGGCCCCCACAAGGGCTTCGCCTCCTTGACCCCACCGGTGCCCTTAAGCGGGCCCCTGGACCCCACGCCCTAAACCGCCCCCCCCCGGCCTCCAATTGGCTGAAGCTGCATACGGGACTGACCCGAGATTTTCTTTTTGAGGGGGATCGACTAGGGTCGATTATTTTTTGGAGGGGAGTTCTCCCCCACCCCTAGATACGCCACTGAATATGTCCAATCATGAAAGTAAATCCGCTGGATACGCAGTGCAACACAGTCAACATGATTGTGAATGTATATGTGAAGAGTATAGTTTGGCAGTTTTAAACGGTATTTAAAATCAAATATTAGAGATATCAAAGTACAATGTAAATAATCAGAGTGTAACTACGTAGGCCCACAAGGTTATAAAACAGGACACGTGTGCGGTGCACCGAGGAGGAGGAGGAGGAGGAGGAGGGGGAGCTTTGACGAATGCCTATATTCCAAACACAGTTTTGATGATGTGTGACATTTTTTTGAATTGTTATTTTATTTTGATTAAAAACCACAACTTGCTTAGCTCAGGCTAAAACCTCATATCTCGTTGACGAGCTGGTTTTCATCACGTGGCATGAAGTCTTGCGTCTGGCTGACAACGTAGAGCACTATGATCAAACTGTTTTGTTATGTGATGAAAACGAAACTTTGACTAGCTGAGCCGGGAGCTAAACTTTATAATTTTTGAATAAAATTGACCTGTATGTAGAAAATATAATATAGGCCTACTTTTTGTTTATTCTAGTAGGCCTAAATAGTAGAACATATAAAGTAAAGTATATTTTAACCAAACATCACATTTTATTTAATTTTAAATGGAATGATGGGATTATGAAGAATTGTGTAGGACTACCCTATGTACTACGTAGTCTACTGTATTACGTCACTAGATAGTGAAATTAATTATAAACAAAAAATACTATCAGCCTGCCTTATCATCTTAATATATTTCCTCCATGCTTATATGAGAAGTTGATTCATTTGTGATCTCTTCCTATTCAAGCTGACGTGAATTATTTTAGCATTCCAACTTTTAATAGAAAAAAAAATTAATAAATGCAAACCTTCCGGGATTCCACTACCAATCGCCGCCCAGGCTTTGCCCAGACGGTACCATGTGTCATGTGCTTTTTTGTTGCGCAGAGTAAAAAGATGACGGGTCTCAAAGTTTATGCAGAGTCAGCGCGATCTTCATTTTCAGATAGATGGTTGTAGAAAGGCGAAACAATTTGTATTTAAATCATCTACGGACATCAAATAGCAATGCTGGTTTGGTAGCACATTCTGCACGTTTTCCCATAGTGGCTGATGAGACATGTTGTTTACCTCTGGGATTTATTTTAGGACGAGGCCTAATGCAATGACAATGTCGGTAGGCGCGCTGTCGGTAGGCACTGGCAGGCTTAGGTAACTGATGAAGCCGCCGGTAATTATTAGGCTTAGGCCTAGAAAGGGCAGATTAAAGCATTCATAAGATTATCGTATATTAAACGCCTAATTAAAGAAACTCTCTTTACATTCATTTTACTAGACAGTACGACGAACGTTCAGATCTTGTGTAGGCATTGATAGGCGACTGATAATGTGTTAAACAGCTGATGCATTACGACGCGTTACAACGCGTAGCGATCGCTTCGTAGCGGTTCGTGCTACGCAAATCTTACGCGTTGCCTACGCAAATCCTACGCGTTATCTATGCGTAGCTACGCGTGCTACGAAGGCAGTAATTTTTATCTGTACTGTACATACCTCTGACACCAACTGGAGTGCGGGATATCCCTCCATGATGTTTAATTAATGGAAACAGGATTTTCAAAGATATTTCTCCGCTGGAAACCATACTGTAGGTTGCTGATTAATGCATAATT
>NW_022707491.1:1308-6665 GCF_011630105.1 Anneissia japonica | reverse complement strand
GGTTTACTTATCAACTCCTACAATACATTTTTTTATTTGATTTTTTAAATTTAAAAATTAAAAAAAATTTTTCTTTAATAAATTTCATTCCACTTCATTATTTATTTTGTCATTTACAACAACAACAAAAAAAAGCTGAAATTAATTGATTTTTTTTTTTTTTATTTTGATTTATTGATTTATTTTTTATTTGCTTATTCAGTCGTCAATTGTTACCTACCCACCTCTCCCCCACTCATCAGCATTTTGAAGTGTAATATAGTGTAATAGACAGTGTGGGATGATTTAGCAGAATTTTTTGCTTCCCCCTAGCAGAATGTCATTTTTACGCTGGTCACACACTGCCCAAAATTGTAATGCAAATAAAGAGGGGAATTCCTTTTTTTGAAGGGCTGGTTCGCAAAAAATATCCCCAGTGATACCACCGTTATAATGAATTGTTTGATGCTTTCAAATCGGGTGAGATTGGAGAAGGAGGAGACATAGGAGAGAGAAGATTTTACGACGGTACGTATTGCTAACTGTGCTTGTCATGAATCACCCTTGTCATAGGCCTAACTAGTAGGTATAGCAGTGGTTTATTTAGAAGCCAGCGGCCGGCGCATTCGATCGGCTACTACGATGTTTTCGCCGGCTACTTCAATCAATGGGGTACAAAAATTAATACAAAAACCACCAATATAAATAGCGCAACAGGCCTATAAAGAACCTTATTTACCTACACGAAATTAATTTGAAAATATTAGACAATAGTATGCACTCATTTCGATATTCTTTTCTGTTGAAAGATCGTTAAAATTTCTACCAATTTTCAGACTCCATCTTTAGCTTTTATGAACTCGCGGCGTAAACAAAGTTTAAGGTCAAAGTTCTGCAGTCGCGCCTGGGTGAGTCCATCAAAGAAGCCCGCCTCCAAATCACATGTTAGCCAATAAGATAAGAGAAATTTCTCCTCCACCACGTGCTTTGGTAATGACGACATACAATACATCGCCCAAACTTTTCTTCCGTACATTGGGCTTCCGGGTTTTTTTCCGCGAAGAAAAAAACAGATCGTCATTTTAAAATTGATTTGTGTAAGACTACACACCTTTTACTGTATTTTCATTTTATTTTTATATAGGTATGTTAAACACGATAATTATTAAATGCTCTTCCCGTTTAACATCACACTATCAGAATGTTTGTTTTTTTACCAGCTCTTTTGTGATGAAATAAATATTTCGGAAATGATAGATAAGACAAAGAAAAACAACACTGGCTCAAATTCGTTTACACTCGGTGGCGGAGGTAGCAAGCTGAACCAACTTATTGAATGTTGTTTACACTAAGAATTTCAGAGTCATAGATAGTACAATGATTAAAACAGCAAAACAAGCCAAAATCGTCTCAATTCACATCACATGAGACATTTTTTCCCCAATGTGGTATCCAACCCTTTTCGATATATCTGCGTAAATTTTAGAACTATTTTTTGCTCTCCTTAGATGTTTTCTTCAACCTAGTTTAGCGACCTATAGGGACGATGCAATGCAGATAGGGCATAGACCTAAATGGGGAATCCCCACAAATTGCAACATGTTTGTGAAAAGTTAACAACTTCAGCATTATAAAAATTGTATTTTTAATTTGTTTTGGTGGATTTATTAAATGTGTATACACTTAAAAAGAATAATTTCAATTATTGAATCAATATTCTGACCTTAAATTCCGATGTTGAGCTCGAAAAATTCGTAAATTCTAGGCCTATTCTAACCTACTCAGCAGTAATTATATATATTGATCAGGAAGGTTCTGATCATCACTGCATGTGATGTGATTGCACATGTGCAACCACTGTATGCAGTGAAGAAGTTTAAATGGAAACTAATTTTCGTAGCATGACATACCACGATCTTCAGTCATCATTATCAATGTGTTTGAATTAATATTAGGCCTACAGGAAAATAATTTGTTAATAAAACATTGATAAATATTGTTCATTTTGTAGGATACTGGAATACCATACAAAATTTAGGAATATCATATAAGTGAGTACTGTATGTGTGTAAACTTGTCTCTTATCTGTGCCTGGGATAGTCAGCTAAGTCCTGGTCCTAGCAGCTGAGGTAGGCAGCAGGCTTATGGCGCCTAGCCTAGGCCTAGCTACTGCAGCCTACACAGTGGCTGTAGGCCTATTTAACATAGGCCTAGAACTTACGATACGATATTTTCAGCTATTGTATGATATTCCTCACATGAATAAAATTTAGGCGAAATTCGCAAAAGTTTAATGTCGCGAAAACGGCCGAAATTATTAATTCTGGTTTTTACAGCATCTAGGCTAAGACTAGCCTCGAGGCCTATGAAGAATATGTAAAAATATCAACTTTTTTAAAGCTCAGTAGTTAATTCTAAAAAAAAAAACCTGTTTTTTTTTTTAATGATGTAGAGAAATGCCATCAAATGGGCTTTAAAAACTCTAAAACTCCGGCCCCCCCACCAGGGCTCTGCCCCTGGACCCCGATGGGGCCTGGGCGGCCCCCCTATACCCCGGCCTTTTTTAATTAACTCTCCTGTTACTTTCAAATTTCTCCTGCTACTCAAATTCATAAATAAACCCCTGGGTATAGGCTAGTGTATTTGAATGGGTCAGTGGCAGTGAGGCAGCGGTCTAGTTAGGCCCCGTCTACCAAGCCTGGAATGGAAACGGTCGCACAGGCCTACACATGTTAAGAAAATCAGTTTGGTATGGGCCTAATAAGATTTGTAAATGCTGAGGTTTAATTTAAAAATTGTCCTTTGAGAAGCAAGAATATCGAAATGTATCAAGCAAGTAGGCTTACGCTAGCCTGGCTTACTAGAGGGGAGAGGGGTCTAGAGTAGGCCTAAGCCTAACCCAGCAGGTCTGTCTAGGCCTAGGACCTAGCACTACCTAGGGAGTTTGTTTTTGTCATCCAGTCATGACATTCATTTGTTTTTACATCAGTTTTTTTTCTCACACTGTTTTGTAATTTTTTTCACAGGTTGTTGCAAAATTTGGTCCCACGAAGAAGGTAGACATATCCATTCAAGTTCAATATATGTATATTTCCTTAATTCATTCTTTCAAAATACATTTTGCAATAATAAACTTACCAAAGCATATGCACTTGCAATGACAGCAGATGTAAAGAGAGGGTCAATAATTTCTTCATTTTCTATACACTTTTATACCTTGCCAGATGTATTTATGAATTCTCACTTTTCATATTTAGAAACTGTACTGTATTTTAGCAAAATGTGTTACTGGACAATAAAAACATGTTTTCTTTGTAAATTTGAGTCCGTTCTTGTGACTTTTTATGTGTTTGTCCTCAACCAAATGCAGCAGCGAACGTTGATGGGACGGTTGGCAGAAAAAAAAAAAAAAAACATCCCTGCCTCATCAGTTTTTATACTGGGATAGGGTGATAAACTAAATTTTTTTTACGGGGCCTTATAATAGACCTTTATTAAAAACAAAATTAAACACAAAACCCTACCTTGGATTAGTGTACATACCTCTGACACCAACTGGAGTGCGGGATATCCCTCCATGATGTTTAATTATGAAAAAAGGATTTTCAAAGATATTTCTCCGCTGGAAACCATAGGTTGCTGATTAACGCATAATTTTGGTAAATCAACTTTGACCTTTGTCATCCTCTGTTTCTACTACCTCACATTTTCTTTTCTTTTTTATCTCTGGTTTTACCACTGCTGCACCTCCAGTACCATTTCCAGCAGCAACTCGTTCAGTTTTCATGATATTCTTGAAATGATTTTTGATGGCTGACTGCCAAGAACTCTAAAATAACATTCAAAAATCTAATTCAAGAATGAAAGTTAATGTTCTCTTTAAATATCTTAAAAAATCAAGAGCAAAAAAAAAAATGTTTGTTTTTCTTATTTAGCAAATATAAATTGCTAAAAACATCTAGACGGAGAAGAAAATAAAATAAAATTTGTTTGGTGGAACACTGTAAATGGGATGGTTAAAGTGCTTTAAATTTATATAATTAGGAATAGAAATGTAATTCTTATTTTAAGGCAGCGGTGGGCATACAGTAATAAAAATATAGAAAAACTTTTATTTTTTCTAATTCCTCTGAAATTTCTACTTTTGATGGCAAGTGTGCTAATTAGCCAAAAATAAAATTTCATTTTTATTGAAAATCATCATTTTAGCGAGCAGTGGGTTGCTAAAAACTTGTATAAAAAAAGGTTTAGCCTTGTGTAAAGAAAATATTATATATAATGTAAATTATAATAGGCCTTTATTATAATAAAACAAAATTAAACACAAAAACCAATTACCTAAAAGTTAGTGAAATACAAAAAATAAATATGTAGCAAAATATATCATCAATTTTAAAAATTAATTTAAAACGTTTTAACTTTAAAGAATTTACATTTGAAAAAATATATAGGCCTCTGGCCTAGCAATGGCCTAATTAATATTATTATATAATTATGAAATTAGGACTACCCTTGCGCCCTACAACAGCCAGTAGGCATAGGCTACGCCTAGCCCTTGGCCTGGGGGTATATTTTTTTTAGATTGTTTGTAGTAGCCTTGGGCATCTAGCCTAGGCCTGCTAGAGTATAGTAGAACTACCTAGGCCTAGCCTAGGAGTAGGCCTAGTACCCCTAGCCAGTACAGGCCTAGGGGGCCTAGGCCCTAGGCCATACTTAATACAATAGTACTACTGCAAAGATTTTTTAATTGCGCAGAGGCTAGAGCCTAGGATAGGCATAGGCCGAGTATCTCAAAAATCAGCTCAAATTGCGAGGAAAATCGCTAGAAAATAGGTGCGCGAAATCTTAAATTGCTGCATAATTAAAAATAATTGCATCGTTTTATGGGGATATGACCGGTTGAGCCGCTGACAAGTTGAGCCGCCGGTAATTTCTATGGAACGCCAAGCGCGTCTCTCAGTGAATGTAGTGCGTCTCTCAGTGAATGTAGTCGGCTTGCCGATGTCATCAGTGAATGAACCCCCCGGATATCAGCTACATATTCATCTCACAGTCTTGTCAGTCGTTGATTTGCTCATATTGCCGTTCGTGATGTATAATTGTGTAATTGAAAATTAGAATTTTAATATATTTATGTACTACATTTTTATAAAAATATATGAAGTTGTATAATTGCAAAATCGTATTAAAAATGTGTTTATTTACGTTTGGCTTGCGGCATATTTCAATTAACTTACAGTATTCGTTATTTGTACTATTTTGTTAAATTATTTAATTAAATTATTTATTATATATAAGTTTAACAAATAGTACAAAAATAAAAATACAGTATATAAATTATAAAACCATAGTAAATACTGTATAATAACATAGACCTA
>NW_022707491.1:0-1166 GCF_011630105.1 Anneissia japonica | reverse complement strand
TTAAATTATATTTATTATATACCATTATAATAAATGATAAGAATGTATGGAGTTTTTTTTTTTTTTACTATCTGGCAAGCCGACTGAATTAGACAGATGACTATAAACAATAAATTTAAATGTGTTAGGCCTATGTTAATACCTGTATACAGTATTTACTATGGTTTTGTAATTTATATACTTTTTATTTTTGTACTATTTGTTAAACTTATATATAATAAATGATAAGTATGTATAGAGTTTTTTTTTTACTATCTGGCAAGCTGACTGAGCAAATACTCACAAAATTTAAATTAAAACGATAGAAAGAACAAGTGAATAAATTGAAATACATCCCAAAAATATTTAATAAATCAGTGCAAAAACCGAGTATTAAATAAATTGAGTAAATAAACTGAAATACATCCCAAACAACAGTACAGTACCAAGAACGAATAAGTTAATTGAAATAGGCCGCAATTAACGCACTACATTCACTGAGAGACGCGCTTGGCGTTCCATAGAAATGACCGGCGGCTCAACTTGTCGGCGGCTCAACCGGTCATAATCCGTTTTACTTTTAGGCTCATTGGTTGGGAACTTAGGCCAAGCCTACTCCTATATACTAGGCTATATTAATTATATTATTAGGCCTAGGCTATAGATAGGGCCTAGGTTTGGTCAAAAGCCTAATTTTTGGCAAAATCTGCGCGGAACTCATTTTTCGAAATGCGCCGACGGATTTCTTCTAGGCCTAGGCCCTATGCCACATTTTTGCGCGGCGGATATATTGGCAATTCTCCGCACAGGCCACTACTACTATACTACGGTACTACTAGGTAGGCTAGGCTACAACAACAGTCTGGCATAGCTAGCTGGGCCTAGGCCTAGGCCAGGTCCCTTTCTACACAGAATGTTGCCCTAAATCAGAGTAAAATAATTTAACGTGAATATTCAGAAGAATACTATGTTATTGTACATACCTTCAAACACATTCCAATAAAAAACGAAAAAAATCAATTAAACTCTTCATTTTCTTTCAACATCGAGACACAGAAAATGGCGACACTAAACTTTTTTCTCGAATAACGCGGGCTCTCCCATAATCAAAGATACTAGAATTACAAGATAGAGTTCTCCACACAAAAAAAGTGTTCCACCGTGTTCCACCGAAATGCATGGTGGGA
>NW_022707490.1:0-817 GCF_011630105.1 Anneissia japonica | reverse complement strand
ACCAGATTTTAACGAAAGACCACTTTACAGGCAGATAACATCTTATTTTATAACAAGATTCCGGTTGGTGTTTTCTGTCCACAAACATCTGAATTAACTGTAATACACGACTCGAGTGCGTGCCTTTATTATACAAGTATGATAAAAAGTGTGTAAAGATAAATTGGTTTTCGGCTCATGAAGTAGGTAAAGTAGATAAATCGAAGATAGGTTTATTGTCAAATTAAAATATGAAATTAGTTTTTCTCATGGCAACAAATGTACATAAACAACAAAGAAACATACGATCAATGATGATTAATTTTACATCACTTGTACAGTATTAATTAGATCTCTATGTTTGCCGAAAATTGTTAATAAGAGATCATGAGAAATTTGCTGACGCTTTATTTTTCCTGGTGATGTGATGATGATGAATTTCACTACTGTATATAAAAGTGTCTTCCCATCTAGGTACTATTTTATATTTCTTTTTTACCTCAGTCCCAACCACGTACGGCTGAAGTAGAGCTAAGAAAATGTATGATTACTGCACCTGTAGACAAAATTTGAATATATTATTTTTTTCTCAATATTTATTGAAATTTTAAAAAGGCCCCCACCCCCTAAATTGGCTACTGCTATCGATTGAATATCTGGAGAAAGGAATCTTGTTTGTTTTTACTCAGAGTACAGCTGATTATAACTCAAAGGAAATACCGATAGCCATGACTGAATTTTACTGAATGAACTTTAATATGGTTGGCAATGGCGGTGGGGAGTGGGGTGGGGGGAGGTAGGCAGGCAAGTAAAAAATGGAAATTATAGATGGTTGATG
>NW_022707489.1:313-549 GCF_011630105.1 Anneissia japonica | reverse complement strand
AACAAACACTATTCCATTGAAAGTTTGAAGTTTTTCGGAAAAGTACTCGAATTATGGCGGAAAGTAAAAAATTTGTACTAAGTGCTCAACTCGGCGAGATAAGCACTTTTGTGCAAAAAGTGACAATGTTAAAAAGTTGAGTCAAAAATGTAATTTTTTTTTTTGTTAGGGTTAGGGTTAGTGTTAGGGTTAGAGTTAGGGTTAGGGTTAGGGTTAGAGTTAGGGTTAGGGTTAGG
>NW_022707489.1:0-277 GCF_011630105.1 Anneissia japonica | reverse complement strand
AAAGTACTCGAAATATGGCGGAAAGTCAAAAATTTGCACTAAGTGCTCAACTCGGCGAGATAAGCACTTTTGTGCAAAAAGTGACAATGTTAAAAAGTTGAGTCAAAATTGTAATTTTTTTTGCTAGGTTAGGATTAGGGTTAGTGTTAGGGTTAGAGTTAGGGTTAGGGTTAGGGTTAGTGTTAGAGTTAGAGTTAGGGTTAGGGTTAGGTTTAGGGTTAGGCAAAATGAGATAGGCTGAAACAAACACTATTCCATTGAAAGTTTGAAGTTTTTC
>NW_022707488.1:0-664 GCF_011630105.1 Anneissia japonica | reverse complement strand
AGACGTTGCAGCCGAGACTCGAGATTACGTATTGGAAGCTGTCGAGGATATGCGAGAAAGGATTCCCAATATCATGAAGGACAATACCATAGAATGCAAGGATGACGTCGTAAGAACAGATTGGGACGATACAAGGCGCCTTATAAACGGTATCGTCATAAGTGAACAACTGTGTTGGCGAGCCTGTAAAACGGTTGAGAACGTTGAGGATGAATATTATCTACTATCGAGACCATCACCCAACCTAAAGACAAAGCTGCTGAAATTCATTGAAAACGTTACAAACTTGCGTTGTAAGACGGAAAGCGATTTATACGAGATTCTACGAAACAACTTCCATGAAATTTATTTTAATTCTGTCGTATATAAAAATGGATATTCAAAGGGAAATTGACGAGTTTGGGTAGGACTTTCATTGAACTTTACGCAAAAGTTGCGGGTAAAGTAATTTTCATGGACTGTAAAATCAACGATAGGCTCTCCAAAACTATAGGCGAGCGAAAGAGAGTGGATCGCCTTACAACAGCTGCCGTAATTTCCAGAGAGATCGCCAGGGAATTCATATCGTCACCGGACACCGAATCGTCTCTCTCTCTCTTGATACGCCGAAACGAACGGAAAACTTTAGGTAAAATACAAAAAAATATATATAGAGGGTGACAGA
>NW_022707487.1:0-1319 GCF_011630105.1 Anneissia japonica | reverse complement strand
AGGCCGATAGGAGACCTGTGCCGATTATCGGGCATCATGAGAACGAACGCCACGCAGGTGAGCATAGACATTTCGGAAGTCTTGCCGTTCACCACCTCCGCTACCGGAGGTTTCGTCTTCAAGTTCCTGGTATACATGGACGGCAATTCTTATCGCGACAAGTTCACTTTCGCAGACGTGACTCGATACGCGGACGTCATAGCCTTTAGTGCGTACATCGGCTCGTCTTTAATCTGGCAGCTCAGATTGGCCGAGATGATATTGATCCCGAACAGGGTCTGACGTCTAAATTCGCGTTGCGGGAGATAAATCTGTTCGTCAAGCATCTGCTGCTGTATCACCGAGACGGCAAGATACCGAACGCCGATTGGATGGGCGTGCTGCGATTGTGCGAACCCTTCAAGTTCGACAGAACGGTCGTCGACCTTCTGAACGAAATTTACGGACCCGATCGAAATCGACCGACGCTGACGACCTTAAGCAAAACGTGGAAAGTGAAGATGATGTTGGGCGACAAGATCCTATGCTCGTTCGACCTCAACAGGGACTGCGGTGTATGCGGCAAGCCTTCCGGGCTCTGGTGGAGGATCCTGAGAGAGGACTGTAACGAAAGTCGCCTGTACGCCGTGATGATTTTCGAGACGAACGAGCCGACGAGGAGGACGTTTCACCTCCTCTACGAACTGTGCAATCAGCCAAGACCGATCCTCTTGAATTCGTTCTGCGAAATCTCGAATTGCACGCGGAGGGTGTTGAAGCCGAACATCGTCGCTTGCCCGCAATCCAACTCCTTCTGGATAGACGTGACCCTGTGTTTAGGCACCACCGGAGAGACCGTCAGAAAAGAGTACGCTTTGCGTCTGACGGACGGATCCGTCGGAGACGTTCGCGCTGCCGACATAGCCGAGTCTGTCCGACAGGAGATAGGGGAACTCGAGCAAACGAAGAAGCTCGTCGAAAAGAGAACGAAAGACGCGACGACACGCGTAGAGGATCTGGCCAATCGTCTGGCGTCTGGCGTCCGTCGTACGCCACGATCTGGCGGAGAGGTGGAAGAAGGATTTCAAGTTGCGATCGCACAGAATCATGAAGGAACTCGACCGAAGGATTGAAACGGTCGAAAAATGCATGGAGAACGATCTGGCGTTGAACGAGGAACGGGAATGGTTGTTCTACAATCCCCTCAGGGAAACTTCGGTCGTCGACAAACCCGTGTCGCCGACCAAACTGGATCTCGCGTTCGCCCACATCATAGAAGATTTGATTGATGAAATGTTGTAATTTGTAAACTATTGAATTAATAACTGCAATAAAAGAAA
>NW_022707486.1:0-1138 GCF_011630105.1 Anneissia japonica | reverse complement strand
TACCAGGGAGCCACCACCCTTACAAAATCCACGTTTTTTGCAAGGCTGGGCACGCTGCCAGTTCCAGCTATCACAAATATTGGAAAGTGGTTCTTTTTTTATACGCTACCTCGTACTTTACAGTATCATTAGGAGTAGGTTGGATTTTCTCCACTTGCAGTGCATCCATCTTTTCAATATTTGTTCGATTAATTTAAGTCTTCTTACTCTTCTGCAACAGAATATCATCTGTGTTCCTATCGTGGCTACTCATCACAACACAACAATTAATGTTTGACAATTAATTACAATAAGATATAAGGATTGTGTAGCAGTCGAGGTCAATACAGAATTATACCACTGTGTAACAAATTATTCCTACTCATAATTATATCATAGACAAAATGAATCTCCAACGCCTTCCGCATGATAATTTTATCAGAAAATGTTAATAGTCCTAACACTTGGTCCATGGCATGAACACCATACCGAATTTTACAAAATTAGTACAGTAAGCTAATGATTTTAACGGCACTGCAGCAAACGCCCTTACCGGTCATAATGCATTCATTTCAACAATTTTTTTAGGCATTTTCTTGACATGAAATTATATTGTGGTCAAAAATCGGGGGTACCATCCATAATAAAATGTGGGAGGGAGAACATGCTTCCTCCCCACCCCATGACCAATTATCTCCGCCTATGCAAGCCACCATTGCAAGTTTTCGATCAGATAGATACTAGTGTTTCAAAGTGCTGAATTCTCCAAGTAAGTCACCATTATTATCCCTAATTATTATTAGTAATAAAAATAATAATACTGTAAGCGTAATACAATAATATAGATTAAATATTTACCACTATAATATCTAGGCTATTACTCCCTTGTAGGCGTATAGGAGACCAAAGCATCTGATAATTATATTATCAGATGACAAAAATATTTTAAATAAAGTATAAATATATAAATAAATTTATAAACATATAATTATATAAATGAATATACAAATAAATATATATACAGTATAAGTAAATGTACAAACAAATAAATAAATATATAAATATATAAACAAATAAATATATATAAATACATAAATATATATATATATATATAAATATATAAATAAATATATTAATAAATTATATAATATATTAATAT
>NW_022707485.1:0-504 GCF_011630105.1 Anneissia japonica | reverse complement strand
AGGCCTATTTACGATAATGAGATTAATGACATAATTGTTGATTAAGTTATTGAAATATAATAGGTTGGCCTATATACCATTAATAATGATTCAGCGTATTAAATCAACAATACGTCGTAATGTAAAAATTCTTTGGTTTAATAATAATAATAATAATTTTACGATAGTTTGATTAATGAAATAGCAATAATCAGCATATTAAATAAAATTACGTCCGTGCAAAACCTGCTTTTAAATAAAAACATTATCTATTGATTCTGTTTTAAAAAATAATCTTACAAATTATAAGTTTATTTTCTGCGATAATTTTATCCACATATGCATATATGTATATATATATACATATGTTTTCAATGTTAATATGGTTAATAAATAATATATATAAAAAAATAAATAATAATAATAACAATAATATTAATAAAGGTGCTCGAATAATGCCTTAGTGAATAATTAATAATACTTCAATAATGCTTCAATAGGCCAATTTACGATAGTGCGATTAAT
>NW_022707484.1:0-895 GCF_011630105.1 Anneissia japonica | reverse complement strand
CATGATGTCAAAGGATTTCCATAAAGATGGCCAGGTACCTTGTATCCATTGATTATTGAAGGTTACCCCATAACCGACCGGCGTCGTAGTAGAAGTGTAAACAATCCGAGTCTAATCTATTGGGCATTTTTATGAGGGTTGTTCCGTTGTATTGGAACAAAAAATGAAGCCAGGTCTTAAGGTCGTCTTTTGTACCCTGTGTGAGTTTTACACGACTGAATGGGGATGTCTTTCCTGCAGTGAGGCGGTATAACCTACACAAAAAGGCACGACCAGGTTTAATAACACAGGTCGAAAATTGTAACTTCCCAATTAATGACTGCAATTCGTTAAGTGTTATTTCATCTACAGAAAGAAGTTTCTTAATCTCAACTGTTAGCGTTTCACCTTATCTAGGGTAAGCCGTGCTTCCAATTTACATGTGTCAAGCTCTACCCCAAGATGTAAGCTTTGTAGGTGATGCCACTCTTAAGTGTAAACTTAGTCATAGACCATACCAATTGGCCGTGACGATCGTTAAGCGCACACACATGGTTAAAAAATCTATCTAGAGGGCGCTATTTTTTAATACTTCTCAATCACGAATTTTCTTATTTTCGAACGCATTCTAGACCAAAAGGGTAGGTAATTGAGAAGGTCGACTGCAGTCGACCTTCCCAATTACGAACTTCTCAATTACGAACCTTCTATTTTACGAACGGTGTTTGGCCGATGACGTCATCATGCGATCGTAAAACGATTTTAGGTAACTTTTTAAAGCTATTATCCATGTGAATTTTGAGTGCTTTTGTTCATTTATTCTATTGCATAACAAGAAACTACAAGTGTAGTAAAGCAATTGAACATCGATTGTGTTTTACGAGTCTTTAATTTATCAATTAAGGCATCGTTTATA
>NW_022707483.1:38558-38778 GCF_011630105.1 Anneissia japonica | reverse complement strand
TTTTTTTTTTTTTCATATTACTGTAAACCTAATGGGTTTTGATAAATTTACTCTGCACTACGGAATTTCCAATACAAAAAAAGAAAATTAATTAAAAAGACCAGAGATTAAAAATAAGTAAGGCGTAACATATTTTTAATCTATGTTAAAGCATAACTATTTTTACATAATTTAGTAAATCAAATTATTATTTGTGGCTTTTATTTATTAAATCAATTAA
>NW_022707483.1:34232-38533 GCF_011630105.1 Anneissia japonica | reverse complement strand
CATAATCTCAAAACAAAATTTAATGACAAGAAAGATCGACGTTTCGGGTCCATCATGGAACCATTCTCAAGATCAAGTAAATTGAAAAAACTAAAAACAAAAATACCAAGCAGTGAAGTAAGTAATTAATTTACATATCAATAGGGCCTACTTGTGTGGAGCCACAGTGGAGCTAAGCAATAATTAGCCCTTCTTAGCAGATTAACTAGATAAACAGTTTGGCTTTGACTGAATCAGTTTGTTTGTTAAGTGTAGGTTTCAGTTCTTTGATCCAAAACATTTATTTAATTAAAAAATCAAACTTGGATTTGCACTTAGATAAAACCTTGAAATAATTAACAGTTTCAGTAGCACTAATATAATGATCTTTTAAATGTTGTCCTATGTTACCTTTACTGTGCATAATCATTTCTTATTTAAAATAGAATTATTTAATCAATCAGTAACTTGTGTTTTTTTGAATGAAATTAATGATTTTCTTTAAAAAGAAGCTACCTAAGGCGAGACTTTTTTTATACCTTGTTTGACGAACTCGCTGGCTATTTTACTGTACTGTTGTATTCCTACTAAGAAGTTTCTATACTAATTTAACAGCATCTTTTTTAACGCATGCAATGTTACTATTTTTTTTAAGTTGCTTTGTAAGTTACAGTATTGTAACAATTTATTGCCAATATTATTATTATTATTATTATTATTATTATTATTATTATTATTATTATTATTATTATTATTATTGTCATTTCATAAAACAAATGAAATAACAAATAAACAAATTAAGGTTCCTGTAAAATAAGGTGTAACTGTAGTTTCTGATCACATAACTAAATATAGACTATTTAAATATTTGAAGATTTTAAAAAAATATATCATTTCTATTACCGAATTTTTCATTGGGGCCATTTTTACCTACCTGTCATATGGGGCCATTTTTACCGGGGCCATTTTTCCGGGGCCATTTTTACCTACATTCCTAGCGCACCTAGCTCTGAGTACGTTATCGTACTACAGTCGGCAGATTTACTCGCTAGGACTGTTAATGTATCCATAATATTATTTAACAAAATAAAAATAATTATACTTGGCCCATGTCTGTGTTCACTGTTAAACATACTTGTGACAGTACAGAATGTGGGATGGTGTTTTTATGTAGGGAGGAGGTAGTTTATGTTGCTCTAGTATTGTACTCCTCTCCTGTACGCTATTTTATTCAATTTATTTATTGAATTTATGATGTAACAATTAACAGGGGGAAAAATGCTTATGTACTCTAGTTCTAAAAGAATATTAGGTGCAGCCCTCGGTGTTAAATCAAAAATATACTTGGCCCTTCGTCCTATTTGTATGCCCATCCCTTTAATACACTTAGAACACTAAACATGAATGAAATGCGAGGAAAAGAGTTTAATATAATTTAATACATTTATTAACAATATAAAATGAACGGATGCAGGCCCGTAGGCAGGGGGTGCAGAGGGTGCGGGCGCACCCCCCCCTCCAAATTCCAAAAGGTCCACCTTTTAAAACCTTCACAAAATCGTTCCTAATTATCACAAAATGTTATAGCATGCATTGCATTATATATTTGCCAGCACATCCAGCCGTTGATTTTAAATATGATATGAAATTTGTTGGAAATTTATCGTCTCCGGTGAATGCATTGGCCTATAATATGAACAATGTTATCTGTAGGCCTGCAGATGTACAGGACATAACAACGCTACTTCTTCAGGACCCCCAAAAACCCAAATTAATGAAAATTTAAATAAAATATTCACGAATTATGTGTTTGAGAAATCCATTATATAAGACCCTCAAAACGCTACTTTGTCGGAGCCTCCTGGGGCTTTTCTCAAAATCCCCATCAGGTCTCTGCCCCTGGACCACCAAATTTCAAAAAGTCCACTTTTTAAAACCTATTATTTCATTAAAATCTTTCCTGATTATCGCAAAATGCTATAGGCCTAGTATGCATTACATTTTTTTGCCCGCCCTTCTTACCGTTGATTTTTAATAATTGTGCTACGAAATATGTTAGAAATTATCAGCTCTAGTGATTGCAAATTGATCATGTCATCTGTAGACCTACAGATGCAAAGGACATAAAAAGTTACAACTTCACAGTGGTGGATTAGGAGACCCCCCTAAATTTATAAAAGAAATGGAGAAAAAAGAAAAATCATAATTAAATTTTGTTTGAGAGTTCCGGCCATCTAGAGGTGCCATAATCATAAATTTTCTTACCTCAGCCCCAACCATGGTGGCGCTGAGGTGGTATTGACCATCCGTCTATGAAAGTTCCTCCCGGTCCTGGACCCCACCCTCTATTTCTCCTTCTTTATGCCCCTAAATGATACCCAAATGAATGAAAATTTATATAGAATATTACGAATTATAGGTTTCAGAAATTCATTATAAGGCCCTCAAAATGCTAATTTGTCGGAGCTCCCGGAGGATTCGCAACCCCCCCCCCGCGGGGATCCCTAGGCGGTCGCCCATCCTAAGGTCCGCTTCGGTCGCAAAAACGCACCTCCCCATCGAAAATCCTGCCTACTGGCCTGGGATTTTGCCTGTTTGGTTTTTAATATAAAATTACCTGTACATTTTATTTAATTAACCATTACATTGTATCTAATTGCAATAGCAATCCAATTGTAAATTATATTTTCCAAAACAGTTATATTTATTAATAATTCTGTCTTTTTATTAATAGTATTTTCAGTGACGCAGCACTGGTTTCCCAAGTGGATTAAATAAACAAAAAATGAAAGAAAAGTAAATCAGAATGAAAAGAACTAATTTCATTTGGATCAGGCAAGAAAACATAACTTTGCAGTATAAATGATAAAGCATATGACAGCCTGGGTTTTGATTAAGTTTTTAAAAGTTGAAAAATCATTAAAATTTATTATAAATACATCTAATCTTATTTTGGTTGAGAAGGACACAAGAAAGCAGCGCAATGGAGCAAAAAACCTCTCACTCTTTCACTGGTCTTCATTTTCTGACTTTAACCTGAAATAGATAAAAAAAAAAAAAAAAAAAAAAAAAAAACCAGTTTTAGCCGTAGGTGATTTATATAAGCTAAAAACTTATTGAGGTTGATTGGGCTCAATTTCCTAACTGTGCATCATCACTATTGCTATCACAACAAAAACATTAAAAATAAAAAGGGACAGGTGACAAATGAAACAACCCTTACTTGGGCAGGCCAACTAAGATAAGGGCCTAGGCTTAATAATAATGAAATATTAATAAAATTATTGACGTTTTAACAATAAAAATGTACGCCGCTAGGCTCATCATGCAGTTAGAAGGATAGCTCAATACAAACACGAGCGGTCCTACTAAATACTACACGAAACACACGGGACCACTCGCGACCACTCGAGACCACACGGGTGCAAAAATGATTAAAATATTACCACACGAGAGTATAAAACTGCTATATAATCAATAAAAACCAACTTTTATAATGGTAATTGTCCAAAATATGGTAAAAATGATTTTTTTTACGTTTTTCCGCCGTGCTTCGGAAGGTAATGCGTTGACATTGAGGTTCTTTAACGCATTCACGTCTCCAGAAACGCGTTCAACCTTGACCTCTACCACATTCACTAGCTATGTACGTTACATTTTCATTCTGCGTGCCTATTGTATGTATAGGCCTAAGTATTCGAATGTAGGTAAGAATGGCCCCGGAAAAAATGGCCCCAGAAAAAATGGCCCCGGAAAAAATGGCCCTGGAAAAAATGGCCCCGGTAAAAATGGCCCCATAAGACAGGTAGGTAAAAATGGCCCCAATGAAAAATTCGGTAATAGAAATGATATTTTTTTTTTTAAATATTCAAATATTTAAATAATGTATAAGCAAGAATTGAATCAAGAAATAAAAAATGGCCCTCAGTTATAAAATTCAAGAAAAAAAAAAAAATAATAAATAAATGCTCTAAAATACCCTGTAGTGAAAATTTAATTAATAAATCAACATAAAGAATAAACATATTTGAGAACTAAAATAAAATAGTTTTTAGCTCCTATGAATAGCTCTGGGAGTAGGTCTAAGTATCTTTAAAAATTATTAATATTTTTAGATATTATTACTATATTTGCGGTCAATTATTAATACTATTATTATTATTATTAATGGCTCTGATGGGAGGCTCTAAAACATTGATTCGGCACCAGTTTTGAACGACGAACTTGCAGGGAATGTTATAAACCATTTTTGTGAAATTTGAAATAAAATTTTCCAATAACGTGGCGACTACCAACTATGGGGACTTTCAGAGGCCTAGCAT
>NW_022707483.1:33569-34203 GCF_011630105.1 Anneissia japonica | reverse complement strand
AAGGTAACATAGGACAACATTTAAAAGATCATTATATTAGTGCTACTGAAACTGTTTATTATTTCAGGGTTTTATCTAAGTGCAAATCCAAGTTTGATTGCTTAATTAAAGAAATGCTTTGGATCAAAGAACTGAAACCTACACTTAACAAACAAACTGATTCAGTCAAAGCCAAACTGTTTATCTAGTTAATCTGCTAAGAAGGGCTAATTATTGCTTAGCTCCACTGTGGCTCCACACAGTAGGCCCTATTGATATGTAAATTAATTACTTACTTCCTGTCAAGAAAGTATAATACATACTCCAAGTATTGAAATACACGCCATCGTGTTGGGATTCAATATTTCGACATTAATTATGTCATCATCAGGAATGAAAAAATTATCCATATTAGCAAGCTTATATGCACTAGTACCAAAAGTGTTTAACCAATCAAAACATTACCTCTAGTAGGTGACATAGCAGTGATTTAAACAAAAGATCAAAGCATTCTTACTCTACTGTCACTGCTTGGTATTTTTGTTTTTAGTTTTTTCAATTTACTTGATCTTGAGAATGGTTCCATGATGGACCCGAAACGTCGATCTTTCTTGTCATTAAATTTTGTTTTGAGATTATGTTCTTAACGTCTCTT
>NW_022707483.1:23223-33504 GCF_011630105.1 Anneissia japonica | reverse complement strand
CATAGATTAAAAATATGTTACGCCTTACTTATTTTTAATCTATGGTCTTTTTAATTAATTTTCTTTCTTTTTATTGGAAATTCCGTAGTGCAGAGTAAATTTATCAAAAACCATTAGGTTTACAGTAATATGAAAACTATATAAAAAATTTAGTTTATACAGAAATAGTATCTAAAATGAGCTCAATTTCCAAAGTTAAAGCAAAAGATCTAATCTAAACACACAATATTAGGCAGGATGTATTTGTTTGGAAAAGAACCCACTCTTTTGTGAAATTAATAGGGTATCTTTGAATATATTATCATTGAATGTTAATTCTTGCAAAAAGTAAAATGTAAATGGCAATTTGTTTGATGTTAGATTCCTTTTAAAAACTAAATTATTTAAGACAAAAAAATGCATATATTGAATCAAGAAAATCAGTTTTAATACAGAATTTGATTATTGGGGCCATTTTTACCTACCTGTCATATGGGGCCATTTTTACCGGGGCCATTTTTTCCGGGGCCTTTTTTTCCGGGGCCATTTTTTCCGGGGCCATTTTTTCCAGGGCCATTCTTACCGTACACCCAGTATTCTACAATAACTGTATTTATTACTGTATCTGCTTTGCATTTGTATACTTATGTGTTTTTGACTCTTATTTTAATTTTCATTTTTTTATTGTATTGATTCTGTAGTTATGTTTTAGCCCGGAGACAAATCTAGTTAACTTCTCATGAATAATGTTTTAAAGATGGTATTTTTGTGTTTCAATGTTTTTTTTTTTTTTTTGTTTTTTTTTTTGTTTTTTTTTTTAATGAAATGTTTCACTGTTTGTTATCTTCTTTGCTGGGATCTGTGGAGGACCATGGATTTTTATCCCTGAGCAGTCCGCCAGGATAAACAATAAGGTAAATAAATAAATAAAAATGGATTCCATTAGATTGTGAATATATGAATAATATGTTAAAGCTAAGCACGAATTGGAAAGCTCTCAAACTACCAGATTTAGTAGACAGAATTAAAAGTATTGTTCAGCTCCAGTTATGCGATATTCGCAGAGCTCTCCACGGAGTTGGTAATTTCATTTTATCACCATGGGTAGCAAAATATGGAGTAAAACATTAAGATTGGGTAAAGAAGCGTACTGACGATAAAGACAAGAACTTTAGTGATTTTATGAATGCCGCACCACCCAAGAAGAAAAGAACAATAACTTCTTCCGATGGTCTTCTTAATTTTCCAGTCACCCCAAAGAGCGCACGTAAACCTGTCCATCTTCGGAGGGTTAAACGTGCAAGGACAGTGACGATAAAGCAGACCATTAGCCTGCTTATGTTGAAACTTGTATTTTGTAATGCAATACTCACCGATATTCAATAAAGTATACGGTATATACTGCAGAGTTCCTAAATTGACTTATTCTCATTAGGCCTATGTATAATGTCCGTTTTGTACTGTCCGCTTGTTTGCCCTCCTCATCCACTCCTAACTCACTGAAAGAAATAGGGGCCAAAAAATGCCATTCTAGGCCTCTGTGGATTTTATCCCATCTAATGAGTAACTTAAAAAAAAAATCCACCCGCCACATTTTATCATTTAAAAAAAAGAAGGGCAAACAAACAATTAATTTTTATGCCTTATATAGATAGGCCAACTAGCCAACACTCCGAAGAATTGAACAGTTTTCCGAATTCTCTTCACAGAGCACGATTACAATTAATTGAAAGATGTGTAATGGATATAAATGGTAGATAAATAAGAGCACAACACATTATTTTAGGCTTAGGCCTATGTGTTTATAAGATGTATGGATTAATAGGCGTTACTGTATATTAGTTAAGATGACATAGATTCTGATTGTTAGGCTTATGTGTATAGGCCTATAAGATGTATAGATTCCGATCCTTATATTTCCTAGGCCTATTTAAGATTTTTTTGTCTTTTGTGGGTGTTTCCCACCTTTATTTTCATTCCATGTAAGTATATTAATAATACGTTCTCCAATGTATATACACAATTCTTATTTATATACATGCACAGTATCTTACAAATTTGACATAGTACTCATGCTTATATACAATTAAAATGACTGATAAAATTAATTAGATCAATTCTATCAAGCATTTGATTTTAATCATTGCTTTCACTGGAATATATAATTTTTTTTTATCCTTTCCCTCTGTAACATAAAAATCTTTTTTGAAGTCTTGTTTTTTCAAAGTCTCTTCCACTTACTTCTTAAATATATATTTATCCTTAAGACACTCCTTACTTTCCTCCAAAATGTTTGTATATGCGAACAACTAAAAAGCAAATGGTTTTCATCTTCAGGAACTCCACATTTACTACACATTTCGGATTCCTTAATTTTCCATATGTAAAGCCTTTTGTTTGTAGGCAATATTCGATTTAAAATTTTGTAATTGAATTGTGCTAGCTTTTTGTCCTTCATTTTACACCCTTTATATAACCAGCACGTTTTCCAGTCGATGTTGTTGTTATTGAAGTATTTTTCCCATTTATTTTGTCCATTAGGTGTAACAAACATTTCATTTACAAAGCACGAATATATTTTTTTGTGTTAATACCTTTATACATTGTATTAATATTAGGTTTTTCTTTAATTTCAAAATTAATAGCAGTTTTAATTACATGTTTCCATTGATCAGGTATGGCCTTAATTATGCACAAATATTCGTTTTAGCCAATTTGACTTATATTTCAATTTTGCCAACAAGTTATTTGAGTTTAACAATTTGTTTTTGTTGACTATGTCTTTAATTAAAATTATATCACTGGTAATCCAGTGTCTGTAACAGAGTGATTTGCTTTTTAGTTGTATTGCATGGTTGCCCCATAGCTGCTCATTCAGTATATCATCATATGTTTCAACCTGTTTCTTGTTACATTTGTTAAACTCTGTACATGCTTGGATAATATTTTTATAGAAGACCGGTAAGTCAAGTGCATTGATATCAGTAAAATTCAAACATGTCATGTTAAACTTTACCGTGGCTACTTTCTGAAAAAAAGTATTCTGGGATAATTTTCCACTTTGCTTCGTCATAGTTTAGAAATCCTTTTACCCACGCGACATTTAATGCCTTAATATGTAATCCAAACTCTGGCATTTTAATGCCACCTTTACTTACATCACCAATTAACGTTTTTCTTTTTATTTTTTCACCTTTATAATCAAATAAAATCATGTATTAAACGTGTAACTTTTGTAATGACATACTTTGGTACGTTTATAACATTTGCAATATATGTAAGTTTTGCCAGTGCAAGGCTCTTTAAAATTATAACTTTTCCAAACAGTGAAAGATTTCTTAAACGCCATAATTTTAATTTTAATTTTCAAGCTCTAACACTTTTTCATCCCAATTTTCAGCACTACATATATAAATCTGAATTGTATCCTACATAGATTTCTAAAATTTTAACCGGCTGTTTCACCTAACACATATCAAGTGGTTCATCCATTCTATCTTTCCACTTACCAATCCTAAAGGCTTTTGTTTTTTGTCTATTTAGTGTCATTCCTGATACTTTACAAAAGGATTCAATAATATTGAGAGCTACATGAAGACTATTTTCGTCTCTAACATACAGAACAGTATCGTCTGCCAGTTGACTAATTCTGGCTTCTATATTACTTGATTCATTAGGCAAATCAATCCCCTTGTAAACAACGTTACCTCTCACATTTGAGGCCATAACCTCGACCACAAGTATAAATAAAAGTTCTGATAATGGGCAGCCTTGTCGTATGGCTCTCTCCATGCTAAAATTTTCCGAAACCCATCCATTATTAATTGAAACACATTCGACATTTTTATATAACACTTCAACCCATTTACAAAAAGAATTTCCAACGTTAAACTTTTTTAACACAGAAAACATAAAATCTCTATTAACTGAATCAAAAGCTTTTTTAAAGTCTAAGATCATCATTGCCCCTTCAATATCATGTCGTTCGGTATAGTACAACAAATCTTCTATTAAACGGATATTCTCTCCAGCCAGACGCCCTTTTATGTATCCCTTTTGATCTGAGTTTACTAGTGATTTAATACCCCCAATAACCTATTACTGAGAACGTGTGCAAGGATTTTATAATCAGTATTAAGAAGAGAGTTATGGGACGCCAGTTATTTAGGTTTTGTCGTTCACCTCCTTCAAACAATAGGGTAATTACCACACGTCTTTGCGAGCAAGATAGCTGATGTGCCCTAAAACCTTCATTTATTGCATTACACACTAAATACTTTATACTATCCCAAAAAAAAGACGTAGAACTCAACACTAAGTCCATCTGACCCTGGGGATTTATTTTTATTTATATCTGAAAGAGCATTCTCACACTCATCAATAGTGACAATGCCTTCCCAGAGATCTTTTTCTTCTTCCGAAAGTGCGTTCACCCTGGTACTAGCGAGGTACGTTTTTATTTGCTCAGGGCATATAGATTGATTTGCGTACAGATTTTTTAAATGTGTAACTTGTTCTCTTAAAATATCAACTGAACTAGTAACCTTGGTTCCTAAGTTAGTAAATAAATTTTTAATTTGTTTGTTCTTGCTATTTGTTTTTTTCTAAACCTAGGAAAAATTTAGTATTACGTTCGCCCTCCTCAATCCATTTCGCCTTGGATCTAATTTGAGCACCTTTTGCCTCGATATCATATATTTTTTCAAGTTCCTTTGTTTTGCTTTCAATATTATTTTCAATAGCCTCATCTCTTGTACAATTGTTCATACTTATTTCATTCAATTTACTTATGTCTTTTTGTAATTTTTCTTTTTTTATCTTATGGTTCTTATTTTTTTTCTTTCCGTAAAATATCGAAGCTTCTTTTATTTTTGTTTTCACGAAGTCCCATGATAATACTGAATTGAGTGAAATGTAATTGATTTTTACGTTTTCATTAATAATTTTGATTATTGAGTTTGTGTAAATTTAATCCTTTAGGAAGCTGTTATTAAATTTCCACAAACCAGGCCCGCGCCTGGTTTGTCTAACTTAATTGAGACTGCTTGATGGTCTGTATGTATTGCCGGACGAGTATCACAAGATATGACATCACCGTTCTGAAGCATTTCTTCTGATATTAAGAAGTAGTCTAGCCTACGATAAATATTGTTAATTTTTTTGCGCCAAGTAAATTGCAATTTATTTTCGTTTACCATTCTCCAAACTGTCAGTCAGTTTTAAGTTTCTTATTAAGTTCTTGACAGATATACTGATTTATCCAGTCTATTTATACTTCCTTTTTGATCTAGGTCTCTATTCATAATACAGTTTAAATCGCCACCCAAAATTATATTTTTGCAATTTTCATCTAAAAAATTATTGTAGCATTTATAAATATTTCTAAAGAATTCACTTCTAATTTTACTCTCGTTCGGAGCGTACATATTGATAATTAAAAAATGTTTTCCATATATTATTAAGTTTAGAGATATGTATCTTCCATTTGTGTCAATCAACTTCTTAACCAATTTACATTCAATACCTTTTCGTATAAGTACTGATACCCTTCTACTATGCGAGCTGCCTATACTATGTATGGCCTCTCCTTCCCAGACAAAAATCAGATTTATTAAGTAAATCACTGGTTAGGTGCGTTTCCTGTAGTAGAAGTATATCCGCCTTTTGGTCTTTACACTAGTTGAATGTCTTTCGTTGTTTATCTTTAGTTCTGATACCTTTAATATTTAATGTGATAAAATGTATGTTCATATTTAATTGGATTGTTATATAAACAGTATTTATTTAACGTAACGCGTTTAGCAATAATAATTCTAATAAGCTTAATGATAGTAAGTGATATAATTCCACGTCATACTGATAAAACATAGATAGAAAAAGACCTATGATTGTGAACTATGTATTATATAAAGTATGCACGTTACTGTTTATTTGCTTTTCTTTTTCTTCCTTAGGTTTCTTTTTTTCGGTGTTGCATTTTTCATTGGTATTTGTTTGGATTGTCCTTGATCCTTATCTGCCTTACCTTCTTCATCTTCCTTAGACGAGGGGGCATTTGTTTCTGGTAGACATGCTTTCTCCTCAGATTGCCACTCTTAGCTTCATGTACAGTTGACCCCGAATAGTCGGTCACCCATTTCTGCTCCTGTTCGTGCTTTGATTCAATGATTTCGTCTCCATCAGCGCATTCTGTTACGTTTTCTTCCTTATGAGAAATATCACGCGTAATGTTTTCGTCACTATGTACGCTACTGCCATCGTCAGCGCTATCATGGATGCTGAATCTGAATTAATTGCAGTATCACTTACTTTCTCTTTCTCAGTCCGTGTTTTTTCCTCGTTTGTTGACTTTGGTGTGTTTACAAGGACTCCCACATCCGATTAATGTATGCTCCGGCAGACCCGATGGAAAATTACATGAAAAGAACTACTTAACTGGACTCACTAAAGCTTGATTCGCTTCATTAAATCATGTGGAAATAAACAATAAAAACAACTAAAGCGTAAATACATCCATGGGTGGGTTCTTAAAAACCAGGGAGATTGAAGTTCCAGTGGAATTTAGTTATTTGTGAATTGTGTGTGACGGCGTCAAATGGAAAAATGACAAGAAGACATACCACAAAAGGGCACCTATGGATTCAATTAAAGAATTAACAGAGCCAGTGTGCAATGATCAAGAAAGAAATAGCAACTATCACAACCTCTATGAACACTAAAGCTTTGTCCTACCTTATTAATTATTTAAAATTATCATTCCCAGCTAATTATTTAAATTTTTCAGTATGATATTTGTTTGCATTGTTGCTTATTTTAGGCCATGACCTTCTTTTTGTTATTTGTCATTGTTGCGTTTATTATTATTGTAACGGGACCACTTCGGAAACAAATGCTTAAAGGGTTATCCTGAAATCCTCTTATTGTTGTTTAATTCGTTTAATTTTGTACTCTGTTTAGTTGTCAGAATTTCGAAATAAATCAAATCGAATCAAATGATGCATATATATATATATATATATATATTTTTATATATATATATATCTTATATATATATTATATATTATATATATACATACATATATAACAGAAAATGAAACAGAAAATATCATCTCACAACCAAATGATACTAAACAAACCAAAAGAAACTTAACAAAACGCATCTCAATACAATTGCAGAGTAAAAAAAACAGTGTTTGGACGGTAAATCCCTAACTAGTGGCGTATTATACAAAGCCTGTCTCTTATACACATCTTACCGATTGTTAGGCTTGCTTATGTGTATATAAGATGTATGGATTGATCGGTATTATATAAGTTCTTATTTATTCTTGACGTTTTTCTGTGGGGAACACTAACGTATTAGAGTTTGAAAGGAAACACACTTCTAAAACATATTATAAAGCGCTTCTAAACCAGTCGTTATTATTAAATTGCTGTATATTCGTAAAAAAACACAAAAGAAGTTTTTTTTTTTTAAACGACTTGTTTGAAGTCTAAGAGAAATTTTCTGACGTTGGTGGTAATATTTTCATCCTTTTCACTTGACTGTCGGTACCGCGCGTTAGGGCACAAATAACTAGGACACAGCAGGGGCAATTAGACAAGAACAATAGCGAACAATAGGTACCTAATAGGATTACCACGCCTTGGTAGTTCGAGATCATTCCATGTAATATCACTGTTCCCTAGTATGATTGACACATATCAACTATAGACAACGTGCAACAATCTCAATAGCTGGGTTCACGTCGAACTTTTATCTAGATATACATCCACTTAACTAGTTTAAAGTTCGACGTGAACCACTCAATTATAGCTAGTTAAAGGAATTAAGTCACTTAAGTTAAGTGACTTAACTTTACTAGAATAACGGTAAATTAACTTGCTTAACGGTAAAGTCGGCTCGGATTAAAAGGACACGATTACGTAACGTAGGCATCTAAGCCAGCTTTGTTGTATTGTACCACCATTATCATATTCTGGCTGGCAACAACGTACTTCAACAATGCTAACAACAGCATCGAAGTAGTCTCATTAGTCTGGTGTTCAGAAATTATTTGTAATATTTTGGGTAAACACCCAGCAAACGTCCGTTTTACGAATAGTCGATATTACCAATAACCTTTGCCCTTTGCATCATCGACCAAGTAATAACGTTAAAAGTCCGATTGCGTACGTTTTTCAAAGTGATAATGTATATTTTTCTTAATAATAAAATCAGATTTGTTGTATTTATTTATTGACAATTCAATCTTTTCTATTTCTGCTATAACAGTCGCTATTAATTCAATTTCAACGAACTACCACCAACGCCAGTCGTTAAAATGAGCGCACATGTTTACGACGAAATAAAAAAGTGTGTGGAAGTCAGCAACTTATTTGACACCGTAAAGCTAGATTTTCGCGAAGTGCATGTAAACAACACAATTGAGCATCTAAAAACTACAAAACAGGACAGAAAGGTCCATAAAGTATACAGACGTTTTAATGAAAATTAAAACAATATTTTGTTAAATGGAAGAATGCTAGCTAGCGATTAAAATAATTCGTTTTTTATCGAAGGTAAATGTAGCTAGGGCCAGGGCCTAGAGAATCTACCACTTAGATTGCGATAGAACACGCTGCTGCACTGGTCGTTGGTTCATACTGGTCGGCTAGGTTAGGTAGTGGAAACTCACACCTTCTCTACAGTAGTTTACAATTTTTTTTTTGAACGAATACCACTTGGTACTAGAGGTTCGTAAAATACAGTAGATGTTTTATTAAACAAGCCTTTCCACCGTGTGACGTCGACGGCCTGAAACTGGCTGGCTGTTTATCTGGCTCTAACTTGGCATCGAACGCAATAAGGGGATTATCGTATCATGTTTCAAGACGGGTATATCTAGATAAAGTTCGACGTGAACCAAGCTTAGGAATGTTCCTAGTTGTGCATGTAATTTAGCACTATCAGTTTCATTCCATTGAGTTCACGTTTTCCCAGGTAGGCCTACCCTGTTATTATAATCATGGGTGAAGGAGTCTATAATGTGTTAGATATAAAATAGTGTTAGATTACTAACGCTGAATGCTGAATAGTTATTTTTAATAGTATTGTGCAGTGGCGTCACGCTCGTGTGATGATGGGAGCGGATCGCCAGGGCACGAACGGCCCGACAATGTAGTTTTAAAATATATAATATAAACTATAATAGTTTCATTCAATGGGGCCTAGACAGTGGTTTTAAACAATAAAAGCTGGGTTCTGATATTTGACATTTGTTTCTGATTTTGTGATCAATCTGCTATGCATTGTATATACGTTATTAAAACATGCTTTGTTTCTCAATAAAATATTGTCTGCATTTATCTACAACTACATACATACATAGGCTTACCGTAGGCCTATACCAGTTCCGAAAGTTGGTCTATAGCTATAAGCTGTTGTTTTGGCATAAAATTGTCTGAAAAAGTTCATCTATTCTATGCTCTCTGACAACGCAGTTAACAGTTCATAATTGCCATAAGCTCTGACTGCGAGGAGGCGAATCCCCTCGGACCCCCACTAGGAGCCTTCACGTACCCCCTGGACCCCGACCTGGTGCCCTACGCATCCTTTCCGGCCCCCGCGTTTGTTTGCTCGCTTCGCTTGCTTATTAGGTCACCAATAACAGTCACCGACAGGGCCCCACAAACTCCGTGACGCCACTGGTATTATGTTGAAGTTACGCCACCCTAGATATTGAATTATCATAAACAATAAGAATATTTCAGATTTATTTCAAGAATTACATGAAAAGAACTACTTAACTGGACTCACTAAAGCTTGATTCGCTTCATTAAATCATGTGGAAATAAACAATAAAAACAACTAAAGCGTAAATACATCCATGGGTGGGTTCTTAAAAACCAGGGAGATTGAAGTTCCAGTGGAATTTAGTTATTTGTGAATTGTGTGTGACGGCGTCAAATGGAAAAATGACAAGAAGACATACCACAAAAGGGCACCTATGGATTCAATTAAAGAATTAACAGAGCCAGTGTGCAATGATCAAGAAAGAAATAGCAACTATCACAACCTCTATGAACACTAAAGCTTTGTCCTACCTTATTAATTATTTAAAATTATCATTCCCAGCTAATTATTTAAATTTTTCAGTATGATATTTGTTTGCATTGTTGCTTATTTTAGGCCATGACCTTCTTTTTGTTATTTGTCATTGTTGCGTTTATTATTATTGTAACGGGACCACTTCGGAAACAAATGCTTAAAGGGTTATCCTGAAATCCTCTTATTGTTGTTTAATTCGTTTAATTTTGTAC
>NW_022707483.1:20129-21820 GCF_011630105.1 Anneissia japonica | reverse complement strand
GTGGCTTTGTAGATGATGGGTGAGGTGAGGCAATTTCCAGAGAGTGGACATTTATCTTTTTTCCTGCAATTGCAGAGAGTTTTTGGCTGTTGTTGCTTAGCAACCAGAAGCTGTTTGTTGTGGGCTTTGATTATACTGCCCATGTTTCTATAGCTATAGCTGACTTTGACATTGTTCTTGTTAAAGAGCTTATGTAAAATGTTGCCACTCGGGAAATGCTTTTTGACCAGGTTAAGAAATGATTTTCCGATGTTGGTTTTCACTCCTTTGCTGAATGGTGGGTTGTACCAGATTATTTGTCTGCTTCTGTTTTTCTTTGAAGATTTTGGTTGTGGAGGCTGGTATTCCATTTTGTGCTGGAATCCGCTGTTTTGTAGAGCTTGTTCGTAGTCAGAGGCGGCCTGATGGAATGATTCACTGGAATCAGATATATTGGATATGCGTCTGTTAACAGATGCGGGAATTTGTTTCAGGATAGAGGGGGGATGTTTGGATTTGCTGTTGACGTAGAGTAGTTGGTTGTTTCAGGATAGATGGGGGATGGTTGGATTTGCTGTTGACGTAGAGTAGTTGGTTTCAGGATAGATGGGGGATGGTTGGATTTGCTGTTGACGTAGAGTAGTTGGTAGGATAGATGGGGGATGGTTGGATTTGCTGTTGACGTAGAGTAGTTGGTCTCTACATTATATATATTATATATATACATATATAACAGAAAATGAAACAGAAAATATCATCTCACAATTAAATGATACTAAACAAACCAAAAGAAACTTAACAAAACGCATCTCAATGCAATTGCAGAGTAAAAAAAACAGTGTTTGGACGGTAAATCCCTAACAAGTGGAGTATTATACAAAGCAATGGTGTCAACACAAAAAAAGAATCAAAGGAATACATAGGCCTCACCGAGTGCGAATTTAAGACAAGATTTAACCAACACAAATCATCCTTCAAACTACAAAATAAACGCAATTCAACTGAACTTTCAAAATACATATGGACCCTAAAAGACAAACATACACAATTTGACATATCTTGGTGTATCCTAAAACGCTCATCCTCATACTCTCCTAGTTCTAATAAATGCAACCTATGCTTATGGGAGAAGTATTACACCATCACGAGTAGCAAACACAGAACTTCAAACAAACGAACGGAATTTCTTGCTTAACCATGCTGTTAAGTAAAGTATTTCACACCATCTGGCTAAGTAAACCTATATATAGGCCTACTCATACCACTCCACTCTTCTCATCCAGCACCTGATGATCGCATATAGCGTGAAACTTTAAGTAGTGCAAACCTCAACCGAAGTTTTTCCTGTTATATATATTTCCTATATATACATAGGCCCTATATATATATATATATATATACTACTCCTAACTAACTCATAGGGTGAAAAATCCTTTGTCTATATTTCTCCTTAACGTCGTTAAAATTTCCCCTTAGCGGCAGTATTTTCACCTTAAGGTATTATTTCCAACCCTTTCCATTGTTATCGTTTCCCCCTATGGTAGTATATAGTCGTATATATTTATATATAGATGAAAGAAATAGTCGGAGGCTTGGATGGAACAAAATGTGTGTTTAATTATCAAGCTTTCAAGCTTACGCTCTTCATCAGGATCTAAGGTACATAAACATCCATAAAACAGTACAAAATCGTCTTAAAATATGTATATATA
>NW_022707483.1:4467-20031 GCF_011630105.1 Anneissia japonica | reverse complement strand
TGCCTCCGCCATGATTCAAACCTTGGACCTTTCGCGTACATGTAGAACGTCATAAACACTTGACCATATCTATAAATTGTACGTCTTTAACAGGTTGTTCTGGCAACGTTTCTTTTAGAAACCTTTACACTTCTTTAGGCCTATTTGGCATAAAGACTACGAAAAAAAGTGTCAGAAGAATAGTATTTGGGAGCGCGTGGAGGGCACATTTATTGTCAAATAAAGCGCCCCCACCTTATGGAAATTGTCTGAGTAAAAACAGTTGCACTTCATACCATCTTAATTGGCCAGTTAGTACCCATTACACAATCATCGAACTCCTCCACAACATCACCCCTTTCCCAAATACCACATGTCAAATATTCCTATATACGCCACTGGTGCTGGTCAGACATCAAAATGGTTGATCGGCATGATATCAGGTTTTTGTTATAGTTAATTTGTTTTGCTAAAATTGTTTTAAATCTTTTATTTTGCATTCCATGATATTTTTGAGATTTCGATACTTATATTCACAAAAGCTTGCGTATATTTCGAGTTTTGGTATTAAAATTACATATGCTGTCTTTGTACCTAAACTACGCGTACTGTTTCATTTCAATAGTTTATTATAGTTCAGCAGTTTCAAATACAGTATTTGTGAGGTATGTCATTATGCATAACAAAGAAGCTCCACTCGATAGTATACTCAAGAAACTTTCTAGCCTGGAATAGTCAAGCGACGGACGGGTGTGGCAACGACGCATGTGAAACCTGGGTATTTAATATTAAACGTTGCTGACTCAAGATTCTTTTGTAGTTGTGATGATCGTGTTTAATAGCAGTTCTGATAGAAGCAACATCTGAATTGGCGTAAGTAGACAAAAACAATTTGCGTATATAAGGTGTACGGTGCGGAGTTGGGGTAGGGGGAAGGGGAGAGGTTTGGTGCGTTGGGAACGCCGATCACTCAATAATAGCTCACAATAGCTCACAAAGCAATGCTTTTTAGTAAAAAGGAAGGTGACTAGTTTATAAAGCAACACTCATTAGTAGTAGACATTAATATAGCTATTCGAAAAGTTCCTGCAAAAAGAGCCAGTGAAAAAAAAAATCCGAATACAGTGCATAAAATCAATGGTCTAGACCTATAACTTTGATTAATAAATAGTAGTTGCGTGTCTTTCTTAAATGTTTGCCTGGCGAGTATCAATAACAAAACAAATATATAATATATAATATATATAACTTTCGGTGTACATGGTTTCCCGAAAGTTTAATTATTTTACTATTATCATTATAAATCTTGTTATGAATATGTAATTGATACTCTGAATTTTATATTATAAATGTAGGCAATTGTGATATTTTTGGAATTTGCATATATAGCCCTATATTTAATAGAAATGGCACAGCGCAACCAACATAAACAGAACATTAAAATGGGTACGCCCCTATATTGCTCACCGTCGATCTACACAAATAGGCGTTTGCTATGGCCTACACTAGGAATTATATAGGTGCCCAATGTTTTATTTGTTTTATTTATTTCATAGGATTTATATAAGCCTAGCGCACATATCTACTTTAGGAAGTGCTCAACAGTTGTTTTTTCCTGATAATTTATACAGAATCAATCATACACTGCGTGCAACACACTCTGGGAGTGTTGCACGTTGTGCAAATATTTTAGCACTATCAATTTCATTCCATTAATTACTTACTCACCTTTCACCTTTAAGTCAAAAATAGTGTTAGGTAAAAAAAAACTGAAACAATAATGCTGAATAGTTATATTTTTTGTTGAAGTTACGCTCCTGGTTATTGAATTATCACAAACAATAAGTATTTTAAATTAATTAAAGAATTCAATAGAAAGAACTATCTTACAGGACTCACAAAACTTGATTCGCTTCATGAAATCATGTGGAAATATACAACAAAACTAGCTAAAGAGTAACGACATCCATGGGTGGGTTTATAATAACCAGGAGAATAAACTTACACCAGTGGAATTTAGTGAGTTTACCAAGTAAATTGTGTGTGACGGTCTCAAATGGAACAATGACAACATATCACCGTATGGCACTTGTGGTTTATACGATTAAATGTGAAGTTCTTTTTTTCTTCATTATCTATATTAGTGCAATATACATATCTAGCAAGTATCGACATCCTTTTGTTCTTGTCGAAGTTACTATTTATTTTGGCATCAGATGCTGATTCTTCACATAATTTTGTCATTAATCAGATGCTGATGGTAAAATGCTATATTTTTTTAAGAGGAAATACAGTCAGATTGTCTGCACATCGGCACATGTCCTAATGGGAAGTAAACCTGTGAGGGGAATTTTTTTTTAATGGCCAACTATGCCTATATTATGATATCAGGTATTCCTTTCGGTAACCACTAATCAGTAAGGCTTAATAATGGTCTCACCATTATTAGTGAGACCAATAATGTCGCATGTCACAGTCGGTAGTTCCCCATTACATTTAACATATGTTTTTCCAATTTCTGTTATTTTTTTATTGGTTTCAAATTGAGAAGACAGTTTATAAGTGTCGGTCGGTCATTCATCAGTAGGTGGATCGGTCAGTCCGTCAGTCCGTTAATCGGTCGTTATTTCAATTTCTGTTAGTCTAATTGATATCAAATTTTAGGAGGCAGTTCACCGGTGATGTCATTCACTATAAAAGCATATAACAATGAACCAAAAACACCGTAGCCACTTAAATAAACAGCCAGATAAAAATGCCTCCCTTTTTGACAAAGCAGTGTCCTCCGTCAGAGCAAAATATAAAGTATATAGCTTTAGTCATATAAAATATATAATATAAAAAGTGGTGGTGGTTTAGTGGTTATGACGTGTATATATATATATATATATATATATATATATATATGGACATTTATTTTACACTACAAGATATGGTCCATCAAATTTTGGTGCTAACTTTTTGCTGATCGATCCCCTTCTTAACATAATGTTTAGTAATCAATACTTTGTCTCCTACATTTATCTTTCCTCGTTGGGTTATTCTATCAGGTAGAGTATTCTTTAGCTTCCTTTACATGCCCTTTTATAATATTGTTCAAATTACTAATATATTCACCATAACTGGGTTGCAATTTGATAGACTCTGCATCACTGTTAGATTTAATTTCACTTCATTGAGTTGGCACCATCGACTTACAAAATTTGGCTTCGCTGGGAAAACAACTTCTGTTCCAGCCTCTACGTGGACAGGTTCGGAGCAATAGATCTCATAGGCCATGGGCTGAAGGGGGAAAAATATAGGGATGCATTGTATGTACTCGCGTCATTTGTAATGGTCGTTAGTGTTTCATGCTCAATACTTTTTTGGTGAGGAGGGGTAACATTTATGCCCATAACTTGTAATTTAAAAATCCCATCAATATTATTTTGGTAACAATGTGTAGCATATATGTTTCTTAATCATATGCTGTTTAAATAAAATTAATCCGACAATTATTAACTTCACTAGAGTTCAAAAGGTTATCGACCTTTTTATAAATGCAAATTTTTTTCATAAAATATCAATAAACTTTTTGATGTATTTGATACAAATTGTGTTTTTCTTGTAGTTATTGACATATGGAATACAAAAATTGAGGTTAACAAGAAAAAAAATTAAAATGTATTATGTACTATAGTCAATGTTTATGATCCGAGAAATTTGTAATCAACAACAGTTTTTGGGGTAGGAGGTAACATTTATGCTCATAACTCTTGATTTATTCAATGGATTTGTATGATATTGTTATCAACATTTAGCCTATAGATTGGTCAGTCATTCAAATTGAAAAAAATTGAAACAGGCAGAAATTGACGTATCTAGAGGTCAAAAGGTCATTGACCTCCACAGAAAAGTTGTAAATTTATTCCCAATTCACTCACAAATGTTTACAAATCTACAGTTTTGAGTAGATTTGATACCAATTAGTATTTTCTATTCTACTGTCATTGTTGATTACATGTGTAATCAATGGTGATGTTTGGGGTCTACAGTTGTGAGTAGATTTGATACCAATTAGTATTTTCTATTATAAATAAGCATATGAAATATAAAAAAATGATATTAACAAGAAAAATGTATAAACTGATTAAATGTACTACTGTCATTGTGTTATAATCCTAGAAATTTGTAATCAACAACAGTTTTTGGGGAAGGGGTAACATTTATGTTCATAACTCTGGATTTAGTGAATGAATTTGTATAATTTTGGTATCAACATTTAGCCTATAGATTGGTCAGTTATTGAAAATAATTTTGAAACAGGCAGAAATTGACGTAGCTACAGGTCAAAAGGTCATTGAACTTCACAGAAAAGTTGTCAATTTATTCCCAATTCACTCACAAACGTTTACAAATCTACAGTTTTGAGTAGATTTGATACCAATTAGTATTTTCTATTCTACTGTCATTGTTGATTACATGTGTAATCAATGGTGATGTTTGGGGTAGGGGTTAACAATTAACATCCTTTTATAAAGCTTTACTCAATGATTTAGTGAACTTGAATAAGGGTGTATTTCAATATATGAAGATGTATTGAATCCACAAATTTGGGGGAATAAAATGGTTTTAATGGGCTTTCTTTACTATTTAGGAATTGGATTAGGTCGGGTATTATTACAGTAAGAGATATAGTGATAGACAATAGATTTGTCACAACAAATGAGCTCTTATCAAGACTAAGTACTCGAGTCTACTTAATGCCATTCCTCCCACAAATAATCTCAAAAAACGAAGGGGCTGGAGGGAATGTAGTTACTGTTAAACCAAAATTGAATTTGTGCAATATGAATTGTAAAAAATGTTTTATTAATGAAAAATGTACAGAACCTTCAAAGTGCCAAACAAAGTAGGAAAATTATTTTAAAACGTCCGTTGAATGGGGGTCTACTTGGACGATGAAAGTAAAATTGATTAAAGAAAACAAATTAGATCAAATAAATAGATTTTACATAATATTCTTCCCACAAAAAAAAGATTGTGTATTTATTTCATTTCAACAGACCAACAGCGAATCATCGCCACTATCAGGCTGGTAAAATATATAAAATTTAAATATGTCAAATATATAGACGAAAGAGTACAAAAATCTCACCTATTCAAATGATTAATAATAATAGAACGAAATATAGACAAACTGTTGTGAAAAATGTCAATATTAGATGTTAAAATAAGAGAATTATATTGAAGAGAAAGTCTAGAAATAAAACTAAGTTTACAGACATCAACTCTACAAAAGGGGACATTAAAGGTAGGACAAGAACGAAGACTTCTAGAATTAACATGCAAACCAAACAGATGTACAAGATCACAACTAAAGTACGAGTTAACACATTTATAGAGAAAAACCATATCGTGAAATAAAAATCTATTCCTAGGACACATTAATTTTCAAGGGCGATTAAAACATTTTTCAAAAAACCTAATAAATTAAGATGCATCCTATCGATGCGAATTAAGTGGATTCGGATGCAGAACTAAAAATAACACAGCAATATTCAAAATGAGAAGTAACTAAATAACGATATAAGGCAATAATGGCACCAGGGCTATTTATTTCTCTGCAATGTCTCCAAATGAACCCAAGCATTCTGTTTCCCTTACTAATAAGATGATCAATATGTTTACAAAATGTAAGCTTACAGTCGATGACTGTAAGACACCAAGATCGCGATGAACAGAAACTTTTTCTTAAACAATATGCCCAATTTTATGAGGAAAATATAAAGGTTTTAATTTAAGAGAAACAGACATTGATTTACATTTGGAGACATTGAGAGAAATACCCCAATGCCGACTCCATGCAACCACAGCATCAAGATCTTCCTGAAGACCCCTGGCATCACTCTCTGTCCCGACAATACGATACAGCTTCAGATCATCAGCGTACATAAGGCAATGTGAGTTATTGACAAAATAAGGAAGATCATTAATGAATAAATTAAATAATAAAGGAGACAGGGATAGACCCTTGGGGGACGCCAGATGGAACGGGTTTGGATTTAGAACAAAAACCGTCAATAACCACACGTTGGCTGCGATTAGAGAAATAATCAGAAATTAAGCTAAGAAGGGGACCGGTGATACCAATTTTTTGAATTTTAAAAATAAGTTGAGAATGGGAAATGCAGTCAAAAGCTTTGGAATAATCTGCGAATATAATGTCATATTGTAATTTAGAGTTGATTGCATTAAGTGCGGTGGGTAAAAAACTAGCAAGATTAGTTTGAGTTGACCTACATGGAATAAACCCGTGTTGAAATGAACCTAAAACAGGAGAAACATGGGAAAAAATTTGATGAAAAAGAATACGTTCAAATATTTTGGAAAGAGACTGGAGCAGGGAAATGAGACTGTAATTGGTAATCTCATTACGGGAACCCCCCTTGAAAATGAGACAAATATTAGCTTGTTTCCAGACATCAGGAAATTTGTCCGTGAAAAGAGATAAATTAAATATTTTTTTAAGGGAACAGAAAGCGGAACAGAACCAGCTTTAAGCAAATGGCTACTGATACCATCACAGCCAACAACCTTATGTACACAAAGCTTACTTAGATGACCTGAAACTGCATCAGCACTGACGGTTACCGAGGAAAGATAGTCCAAGGTGTACTCAGGGAGATCAGGAGCTTCAGGGAATTGAGACTGCTGAGAAGATGTATTATTATTATTATTATTATTATTATTATTATTATTATTATTATTATTATTATTATTATTATTATTATTATTATTGTTATTAGTATTAAAAAATGAATTGAAGTAGATACTAAAAGCATTAGCTTTTTTCAAAGAGGTGGCATGGACTTGACCGTGATAATGGAGTACAGAGGGCAAAGTTGATGACTTCCGTGATGTTCTAATCCAAGAACAAAATCTTTTAGGACTGATGTTCAGGTCGTTTGAAAGAGCATCAACATACTGTCTGTACCGCTGTAAATTGAGAATCTCCGATTCTAGCATGTGTCTAAAATGTAATGTTTTAGAAGATGATTCACACCTCGTGTAGAAGCGAATCAACTATGGGAACACATAGATACTATCAGAGTGAAGTACGGTTTCAAAGCAACTTTTAGAAAAATTATCCTTGGAACAGGAAAAATATTTGTAGATCACTTATTTTCACGTGGCAATTTTGTATTTACAAGGCTAATGTTTTAAAGACACTCAATAAGTGGCACTATAGATCTCTACAATCTTTTCTTAGATGAACAAAACAACAGATCCTATATGAAACTCATGTCCTAAATAATAATCTTAATTTACTGTATTGTCACATGTTATGTTAGCTCTGTTAGGTCAATATTGTTTATATACTGTATGGATTAAAAATGATTGAAAGTCAGAAAAAAGTGTGAAATAAAGGTGGGATGATGCCACAAAAAAGAAAAAAAAACTTACGAGAAGAAACATTTTTCGTTTACAATATTTTATTTTTGTCACAGTTCAGAAATAATATAAAATTCTAAATACTAATTTGCATAAAACAAAAATGGCCGCCAATTTGTCATGTATTTGGCAGTTCTTGGTAACTATTGATGCTAGAGATATAATTTTGGTATATACTGAGTAAATTTACACCAAAATTATATCTCTAGGATCAATGGTTACCAAGAACTGCCACATACATAACAAATTGGCAGCTATTTTTGTTTTATGCAAATTAGCATAGTTGCAGTCTTTTTATGCTAAAAGGTTTCATTAGAATGTATATAAATATACATATTCTGAGTAATTTGACACCAAAATTGTATCTCTAAGATCAATAGTTACCAAGAACTGCCGAATACATGACAAATTGGCGGCCATTTTTGTTTTATGCAAATTAGCATAGTTGCAGTCATTTTGTGCTAAAAGGTTTCATTAGGGTGTATATAAATATACATATTCTGAGTAAATTGATACCAAAATTATATCTCTAGGATCAATAGTTACCAAGAACTGCCAAATACATGACAAATTGGCGGCCATTTTTGTTTTATGCAAATTAGCATATTTCCCATGCGTCCTTTTTTCTACTTATAATTGATATGTTGTTCAGGAGGGGTTTTGGAGATAGTTAGAGCAAAAAAAGGTTGTGTTGCAATTTTGTCTAGGTACACCCATATTTTTTCATAGATTGACTGGACTATGGAATTTTAGAGGTGCCTAATGTTTTATTTCTTTTATTTATGTCATAGGATTTATATAAGCCTAACGCACATATCTAATTTAGGAAGTGCTTGAAATTTGCTTTTTTTTTATTATTTGATACAGAATCAATCATACAGAACGTGCAACACACTCTGGGAGTGTTGCACGTTGTGCAAGTAATTTAGCACTATTCATCTCATTCCATTAAATATTCACTTTTCATCTTTAAGGCAAAATAGTGTGTTAGAAAAATTAATTAAACTGCCAACAATGCTGAATAGTTGTTTTTAATAGTATTGTATTGAAGTTACGCTGCCCTGGTTATCGAATTAGCATAAACAATAAGAAATTTTAGATTATTTCAAGAATTCCAGAGAAAGAACTATTTTACTGGACTAACTAAAGCTTGATTCGTTTGATCAAATCATGTGAAAATATACAATAAAACCAACTAAAGCGTAACGACATCCATGGATGGGTTCATAACAACCAGGAGATTAAACTTACACCAGTGGAATTTAGTGCTCTTGTTTGCAAAGTGAATTGTGTGTGACGGTGTCAAATGGAACAAGGAGAATACGACATACCACCGTATCGTACCTGTGGTTTCTACAATTTAATGTGAAATTCTTTCTATTTTAATTAGTGCTATATCTGTGCAATATATTTATCTATCAACTATTGACTCTGTACATCCTTTTGTTCTTGTCGAAATAATTATTTATTTTGTCATCAAATGCTGATCCTTCACATATATTTGTCACCAATCAGATGCTGATGGTATAATACATTTTGTCTAAACCTACGATTCGTAATTGGTAACTGACTTTTCTCATCTTTTGTTTAAAAGACCCTCGGTACAAAAATAATATCTTCCGGGAGAAACAAAACAGTTAGCAAAGAACTGATTCCAACATCGACCTCGAGGTCTTACAGACTTTAACTTCGCCCTTGAAATTCCCTTTTTCAGTGACCAACTTAACACAAAGGTATGGTTAGCCCCTAAGCGCAATAACATCAATGCTAGAGTGGAATCCCCGCCTATACACCATCTCTAAATTCACTAAAGCTCGTAAGCCTAATCCTGGATGTATCCTTGCTAGATGTCCTTTAAAAAACATTTGCTCATCCTCTTACGTGGTTTAATAGATTCATTGCCAGATATGGCACCATTAATATGTTGGCTCCACCATTAGGGCGCTTCACTTTAGGGTGATTGAACATATCACTTCTACACGTAAACATAGTACCACTTCTGCGCTCGGCGCGCTCTACGGTGAATCCCGTCCTGACGTGAAAGACCCCGATATTTTGGTTACTATTATCAGAAGGGCGCCCAAAGATGAACTGCGTCTTCGCGTGCTGGAAGCACAATGTATTAATCGCATCAAGCCCTCTATAAACCGTAAGAATGAGCTCAATGACGCTTTTCTTATTGCCTGAATTTTTTTTTCTCTAAATACTTTTATGGCACCTGTTAGCTAATTAGCAAACAGGTGCCATAGAAGATTTATATTTAAATGTTTGTGATATATTTGTATGTTTCAGTCATGTTAATCTTATTCCTTCTTTCTGCAAGTGATAGTCAACAGAATCCTAAGCACCTTCCCTGTACATTTTCTAAACCTTTATTTATTTATTTATTTTTTATTTTATGTGGCTCAAGACACCTTTATATTCCATAACATCTTAATGTACATAATAGCCGTTGTAAACTAATGCAGATTATAAGAAAAACGTAATCCAACTACATTCAAATGACAAGCATTCCTTTCATCATAACATACCATATCAGCTATACATGTCATTATTAATAATGTGATGTACATTTTTCAATTTAAAAATAATTATTGTATTCATTTATTAGCCTCATTTTTATTAATCAAATGAACACATGACAGATTTTTCTTTCTAATTTTTGACATCTTTTATAAATAATTATAACACTTTTCTTATTAATAAACCATGAAACTAGTAAAACCTTAGTCAAAAAAGGCGGGGGCGTCTTGTATTCAACTTTCAAATATACCTTTCAGCATATTCCCTCTATAGTCAAACTTCTCAATGACATTATTTACTAGTGCAGTATACTTTTCTATTAAATGGTATTTTTTAAATAAATGAATACATGGCAATTTTTTCTGCATTTTGCTTCTGTAGATATGTAAACAACAAAAAATTAAAAGTGTATTTATTGCCTTTATTGTTTCTCGTTTCTTATTCCAAACCAAGTTCACTATCTTGAATAATAATACGTTTAGTATGAGATTTAATCCAAGATTTAACTTCTTTCCTGAACCTCGAGATAATATCACATTTAACAAAATATGTATAATGGTTTCTTCTTCATAATGATAAAATGTACAAATTTCACTATTAACCTTTCCAATCTTAAAGACAAGAATTCTATGTATGATTCATTATTGTAGCCATCTTAATTTAGTATTTTCAGTTGAGTCAAATGCCGTTAAGGTGACATATTTCCAAATAGAATCTTCAAATATTTTACTACTTAACATTTGTCTTTGTAGGTTTCTTTATAAGTTAAATTGGCACAGAAACATTATATATTCTCCTAGAGCCTTTCTTGTCTTTTAAAATAATTTCCAAATTAGCTGGAGAGACAGAATATTACCTGCGTTTGGTAGATAGATTCCTGTAATGCTTCTATTAAACCATAATACTCAATAAATTTAGTATCATGTTCTAATCTAACTAAACTATCTAATTGTTTCAAAGTCTCCAGGACCTGATAATTTACTTCCCATATTCCTAAAAGTATGTAAGGAAGAACTGGCAAGAGTATTGTGTAACCTTTTTAATTTATCTTTAGAGAAAGGTGTTTTACCAAAACAATGGAGTTTTTAAAAAACATGGAAAACCAAAGGGAGAGATAAAGAGCTATAGGCCCGTGTCTTTAACACCAATTGTTTGTAAGATTATGGAAAAACTTTTATGTAAACGAATAAGTAATTTCTTAGAGTTCAATAATTTATTATCAGATAAGTTTGGTTTTAGACATGCATATAGTACTGAATTGTTACTCACAAAGGCATTTCATTCATGGGCTCAAAGTTTAGAATCTAAAGATTGTAGACAAGTAGATGTAATTTTCTTAGATTTTTCATCTGCTTAATATGATAAGGTCCCACATAAGCGTTTACTTAAAAAGCTTAATAATATTGGTATAAACAAAACTGTAAATAAATGGATTCAGGACTTTCTTTCAGATAGAAAACAAAGAGTCATCTATAGAGGTGAAACTTTCGGGGCTCTGAAATGCAAGTTTCAATAGTGCACCATGTTTCGTGTGCATTATTATTAATATGCATGGTATATGGTATAACATCTTCAATTTTTCAATTCGCTGATGACAATACGATTTCAAGACCTATTTATGGAATAGACGACTGTATTAGGCTTCAGGGTGATTTAAATAGGATTGTTGAATGGTCTATTGTTAACACACTGCCGCTAAATGCATCTAAATGTGCAACTATGAGTTTATCTAGGTGTAAAGAGCCTCTTACATGGGACTATAGTATAAATTTTGAAACAACTGAAAGAGTCAATGAATTTAAACTACTTGGTATTTATATTATCAATAAGTTATCATGTCATTCTCATTTGAATTATGTTAGTAATAAGGCAAGCAGACTTCTTGGTTTTGTTTCAAGATGTAGTAAGGCAATGTCTTGGATGGCTATGCTCAATCTTGATAAAACTTTAATATTACCGGTTATGACGTACTGTAAACTCTAATGCTCATATATATACTAATACATTTTTAAATTCATCTTTTGTTATTTTTCCTAGATTATGGGAACAACTTTCTAATGAAATTAAACAATGTACATCCATTTCGGACTTTAAAGCCCAGCTCACAAAACACTTGATCTCAAAATATTAATACTAATAATAACTATTAATTATCTCTGTTTTTCATTTTGTTATAGTTAAATCAATTTACTTTGAATTTACTTTTTTGTATATATTTATATTGTATTGTCATTGTATTTGTTTTTGATGATGGAGTAAGAGCAGTTTACTGTTTGGGCTTATGCCTATTACTTATTCCTGGCAAGAATATTGTATGTATAATTTTTACTCTGCCGAATAAATATTATTATTATAATTATTTCTGAATTCTTTAATATGTAGAAAATGCTCATGTTCATCAATGAGAACATTTACAATTTGAATACCGCCTTCAACCAAGTACTTTTTTCACAAACTTGTCGTTTAGCCAAACAGTCTGTGTAAGTAGGTCATAGTCATTTTCTTTATTAAGGCTTGTCAACGTGCACCATGGTAACATAACATCACACCAAAACATAATTGGGGCATTTTGTTTGTACGAAAGTAAACAAACCGCCGTCGAGTTCTTTGGCGTTTTTAATATTAATTTTCTTAAATATTAATTAATTAATATTTTTAATATAACAACCATAGCATTTAAATTACCAAACATTAATTTATTTTCATTATTTGTCTGATGATGTTATGTTTACAGAATAGACCTAGATGCATGATAAATATTTTTTTTGATATACGTTTTTAACACCTGTATTAAGTTTGGTATCTTAAAGGATAGGACTTTGGTGCCTATTCTTTAAAAAAAAAACAACCTAGATCCCACCACTCTAAAAATTATCGTCCTATTATTGTTTCCAATATTTTATCAACGGTTTTTGAACTTGGGAATTGTAATATTAATTTTCTCTTGACAATCCAGAGTATGGGTTCGTTAATGGCAGGAGTACAGCCATGGCCGCTGTCTCAGTTATTGATATTATTAGGTATTGTAATAACAGTGGTTCTCCTGCCTTTGCATATTTCATTGACGCCGAGGGCGTCATTGACGCTATTCCGCACGATATTACTTTCTGTAAATTAATAGATAAAAATCTAAGATGATTGGTGGCGTTGTCTTTATCATTGGTACTTAAATATATCTGTAAATGTTAAATGGTCCAAGGGTCACGGCAGGAGGATAACAATCTGCAAGGGAACAAGTGAGGGCTCTCTTCCCCGCTCATATTTAACTTATTCTCTTCCTAGTCGTTTCTTTACCGCTCGGAAATACGTCAAGTAAGAAAGACATCTATTAATAGCGAATTAGTGGTCTGAATAATCTTAACAGTGCTATTGTTATTGCCCAGATAACTTTCATGTTTTTGCTATCTGTTGAAAAACTAACTTATCTTGGAATTACACTTTCATCAAACTTGAAAGGCAATCGCCATGTAGATGAACGTATTAGCAAATGTCAATGGGTATTTTTCTAATTACAGAGTGTCGGCTTTTGTAAATAGGGGTCAACAATGATGTAAATGTTTACTTAAAACTCCATTTTATATCCTATTTTAACCTCCGGTAACAAATGTGTTATCTTAACTCGTATATCAATAAACTTGACAAGCTACATAATAAGTTCTGAAAGCTGCAATTGGTATACCTAAATTTTGCCGAAGCACCCCTATTATTTGACGTACCAAAGGTCAGTAATAATTATAGTTAAATGCTTTTATTTAGACCTTATTTTTTATTAATGATTTAGATAGTATTTATAGATTATTATTGTCTTTTTTAACTTTTTGCCTTTACGTTGTACTGTATTTCATTCATGTCGTACAAACTTGCTTCTCCTTCGGGAGGTTTATAAACAATAAATAAATAAATAATGATATAATCTAGTCTTAAATCTTTAAAGTAAAGAAAAAGATCTTAACATTTGTTGACGTTACATTTTACTACGTGTATTGTTAAATATGTGGTCAAATAAAAGTTTTAACTTTGTGTTAGTTTTTTAACTCCATAGTGAGAATGAAACAAACGAAGGTTTTTTATTGGTGGATCCTAACTACCTGTATAGCAACCTTGATTTGTTGTTTTAAAATGTCAATGATATATATATATATATATATATATATATATATATATATATATTGTACTCCAAAATACTGTATGTTTTTTTTTAATTTGAATAGAAAGATTCATATTGAATTTTATTTTGTTTTCAGAATATGTCGTATTACAAGAAACGTCCTATGGTTGCACGCGGTAAGGTACTTTGTAATACATACAGTTGTTTCGATTTGCATTCCCATCCATAAATTATTCAATTTATTGCCTTAATGTAAAGATTATATAACGTATATGGCAAGACCTACATAATAAAAAAAAATAAGGCCCATTAACAAACTTTAAAAACAAGAGAAAAATAAATTCGTCTTCTATTAAAAATATCAATTGAAGATGGGATTATCTTTGTGAAGAATAGTTACTATACATCGATGCGATCAAAACCCAAGTTTCCTTACTTTACGTCATAAAAATTCATATTTAGTATAATTGAAAATACTCATCTGGTTTGTAGATACGATGTGAGAAAAGTTGTGTTTTAAGAAACCAATTAATTTTAACTGACGTTTACTGATAGTTTCCATGTTCATTCCATGAACATCATCTTCAGAATGACGACGCTAATATTAATCAAAACGCCTATCAAGGTGGAAAGGAAGAGTCTAACCTAATTCTACCAGCAGATAAGGGAAAAGCCACAGTAGGATCCTCGATATCGTCAATAAAGACCAAGGTGACAATTTTACGCAGCATCTCAATGCCGTGGACCCCACCAGCAGCATCGAATTTACACATGAAACGGAAACTTCGAACAAAAAAAATTAGGCTAGGCTTATGCTTATGCATATGCTGTCACGGTTAACGTGTATTCGGGAATCTAAGAAGCAATATTTTTCAGTGGGCGTGGCCACCGAAAATAAATTCCACGCCCCCTCATATTTGGTCTCGCCCCCCACCAGCAATTGTTTTGATAATTTAAAACAATTCGTTGTGTATTAAAATACTGTCAATTTAATTAAGATCCTTTGGAAACTGTTTGAAAACATTTGGAACGGGAGTGCAATTTCCAGGAATCTAGAGTTGCAACTTGCTCTACCATCCTTATTTTATCTCAGTCCTAAACTCAGTGCATGCTGTGGGTGTTGAGACTCCTGGTAGTTTCCCCCTACGATTTTTTTTAAAAATCGCAACAAATATTTGATTTACTTAAAATTTAACGGAGATAAAAATTCAAATCAAGACACATAAGAATATAAAATGTCTAACAGTGCAATATCAAGCCATTTAGAGTTGCCACTGCACGCCTGAATGTTTTCATCCCAGCCCAACTTCAACTATGTAAGCCTGACAATACTATTTCTGGCATTTAAAGTTGCTCCGTCCTTAATTTTGTTTGCCTCACACCAGTGGCTGCGCTACAACCTCTCAAACAGTAACCGGTCGGGAAGGCTTTGCCCCCCCCCCCTCATTCCGTCGGGGACAAAAACCAAAATTCGTCTGGTAGAAAAAAAAAATTATATGGATTTTCTACATATTAATAGA
>NW_022707483.1:0-4322 GCF_011630105.1 Anneissia japonica | reverse complement strand
TATAATTGTTTACAAACGTTAAATGCAATGAATCATTTATGGTCTTTATTTCCTATTTTGACAATAGAACCTGAATTGAATCGAATGTTTCATTGCAGATTTATAATTTGAAATCCGATATTAACGACGCAGATCTGCAATTCCTTCAGCAAGTTGCTAGATATGGAACCTCAGTTACAGGAGAAAAAAAGCCTTTTAAGGTTAGAGGAACCTCTTTAAATAAATAGACTTGTCGAGAGATAGACCCACATTCCACATTATTTATAGAAAAAAAATATAAATAAAAATTGAATAATTTAATTTTAATGTTTATATTATATTTTTTTTTACAAAATTGTATGTTCTTTTTAAAATTAATTTCTTGAATACATCTTGTTATAATGTGCTATTAATAAACGACTACTAATATTAGATAGACTCGCGAGGTTGTGTGTCATAATGTTTAGGCAAGATATTGAATATTGCTACGTTGTCTTTCATTTGTAATTTTAAAAAGACCTTTGCAAATGAAAGACTAATGACCTTATAAATTTAAAAAAAAACAACAATTGTAAGGCAATAATTATTCTATTGTTTGTATAATATTGATACAAGCAGTTAAGAAAAAGAATAAAGTAAGATAAGGATTATGCGAAACTGTTTGTGATAGATGTAGACATTCCTTATTCGTCACATTTTTATAAAACTTAATTGACTTATATTTTGGGGTTATTTAAATTTTGATGGTCACTTTGCATTTGGTGGTCGGGGGTCGAAAACTCACTTTGCAAACCGCTTGTGTCCTTGGGCAAGGCACTTTATCTATGGTTGCCTCTCTTCACCCAGGAGTACAAGTGGGTACCTGGTAGGTTTGAATACAACTGCGCTGATTACTAGCTGCAATATTATGGAATTCTACCCAGGGAGCTGAGTAGGTGTTCCATATGTGTTTGATCCAATGGCCGGGGAAGTAATGTGAAGCGCTTAGAGGCTTTATGCATGAAGCGCTGTGTAAGACCGACATATTATTATTATTATTATTATTATTATTATTATTACACTTAGCTACATTATTATTATTATTATTATTATTATTATTATTATTATTATTGTATATTCTGTTGTAAACATATGCCTTTGTATCAGCGATACTCATTACCACTTAGCTACATTATTATTATTATTATTATTATTATTATTATTATTATTATTGTATATTCTGTTGTAAACATATGCCTTTGTATCAGCGATACTCATTACCACTTAGCTACATTATTATTATTATTATTATTATTATTATTATTATTATTATTGTATATTCTGTTGTAAACATATGCATTTGAATCAGCGATACTCATTAACACTTAGCTACATATGAACGATTCTGATGAGATTTGAAATGCCCACGCAGTTTAATAATGTATACATAGGAACATTTGTATGCTGTTACAGAAAATTTAGTTTTTTGGCTTTCTTATAAGTCACAAATTATATCGAGTCTAATAATACATCATGTAAAGTTTTTATATAGGCTTATAACGTATTAAATAAAACTATAGGTTAGCAGTGATGTTTCGTTAAATCTAGTAGTGGCACTTACTAATCAAAAAACAATAATCATCAGAGTAGCATAAAATGTGTTTAAAAAGATTATCGGTACTTCCATGGTTTACTGTTACTTTCCTGTTTTGGTCATGATGTAAATCTTTAAAGTATAATGTTGCTCATATTTGACACATTTTTCACTATTATATGAATGAATTATACTTTCAGTCACTGTTATTTCTTATTCGGGATTGGCAGAATCAACATGAATGCAACTTTGGTAAAGATGGTGGAATCAAACGCCTTACAAAATGCATGGTTAGTCACAGTTCATGTCTTCAACCTTATAATTTTAAGATAAAGCTCCTGCTTTTAGGACTAATACAAGAGTTCGCACTCCGAATGTTCGTATGATGTTTTATACGGTGACGTTTTGGATTCATTATAATATATTACAAAATGTTTAAATTTTCAGCAGAATTACGTATATTTATCTTTGACTTAAACAATAGGACAAAAACCAAGACCTTAAACAATCCATTCATCAGGTGTTTGAAAACATAAGATGTTTCCTTATGCCTCGCCCAGTAGAGAATGCTTGGGATACTTCAATTTGTCAAGTTAAAGGTTGGAAAATATAATGGAATTTTACGTTTAATTTTAAGAAAGTATAATGATAAAAATATTATTAATAATAATAATAATAATAATAATTATTATTATTATTATTATTATTATTATTATTATCACCATTATTAATATTATTATCATTATCGTTATCATTAATATTATCATTATTAATATTATTATTAATATCGTTATTATTTCCAAGTACCGGTTTATTTTAAGCACATTTGCACAATTATCAAAGAAATGTATATTAAAAACAATAAAAGCAATGAATACAAAATAGTAAACGTGATATTATACTACATCCTTAAAAAATATTCCAACAATGTTGTAAAACAAGAAAATTAAAATTGCCGAAAGACTATAGGAAGCGGTTAATAAGATACAGATTTTTGAAGATTTACAATCTGGGGGTGGGGAGATGTTGAAAAGCTGGAGGTTATGCAGTTTTTAAATATCCCACCAACTACAACATTAATGTCGGCACTAGTTTGAGACGCTCCTCCCTCGGGTCTCGGTAGAGTAAAATCAATAGGCCTGTTACAACCGTTAATGTAGAAAACAACAGCTAATGTAGTAACAACTGTTAATGTAGCACACTCCACAACTTATGTAGTAAAACTCCCGCTAATGTAGAAATACTAACAGCTTATGTACGGTAATAAAAATAAAATCAACCCCAGTTTATGTAGAACGCTCAACAGCTTATGTACAAACCAAAATTGCCTCACAGCTAATTTAACTACTATCGCCAGCTAATGTAGAATATTACAATACCATTGGCGGAAAAACATGGGGGGAACTAAAATTAGGTTGCCTGCACATTCCATAATGGTGAGGGCACTTTAAAAAGGCCTCCTATGCCTGTATTATAAGGTGCTCACCTCGATAACCACTAATCAATAAGGGCTTAATGGTATCGAATTGTTCATAAGATCGACAATGCCGTAGGTTTGTCGCGTCGGTCGGTAGGTCCCCATTACGTTTAACATCTATTTACCTAATTTCAGTTAAGCCGGGCACTCACTGCGCCCGACTATCTTCGGCCCACGCGATTTTATGGAGAACGATCCGTTCAGACTGCCACCGACAATCAGCAGGCAGCATATGGTGTGTCGTCGTCTATCGCTCACAGGGAGCGAAGTTAGATTCGTCTTACGACGCAGTGGTAGTGAGTGCCCTGCGTTACACGTATTGGTTTAGCAGGCAGTTTATTAATAATGATCGGTCGGTCGGTCATTCCATCTGTCTGTTGGTCTGTCTTATATATCTTACATTGGCGGATCTGGAGGGGTGATGGGGTCCTGACCTCACTCCCCTCCTGGGGGAAATTAAAAAAGAAATCTAGACCTACTTTGTTTAGGACCCGTGAGCTGAAATTTCTTTTGTTACAAAAATATTGTAACAAAAAAAAAATAGAAAATGATAAGTCGAGAAAGCTCATTTTCCGCCATGTAGGAACCAAAAATTTTCCCGGGAAAAACCCGGATCCCCTTTCTTTTTGGGGTTCATCGATTCATTGGATCGTTTTCAAGAGAGGGAAACCTAAATTTTTAATGCCTTAAAAGTCATTAAAAGACACCTTAGAATCCGGGAAAGCTCATTTCCTGCCATCTAGGAATCAAAATTTTCCCGACCTTCTCCTCTTTGGGGCTCATCGCGTCGATTCATGGAAAAAAAATGCGTATGCAACTACCCAACTTTTTATGTATATACGCACATAGGCCTATTTACTGTAATAAGAATGAAAAAGTTTACCTGACCATTTAAAAGAGGGGAAAAACCTTGAATTTTAAAGAAATTAAAAGTCATTAAAAGACACCTCAGAAGTCGGGAAAGCTCATTTCGAGCCATCTAAGATTCAAAATTTTCCCGGGGAGGACACTCGACCCGCTTTCTTTGGGGTTCATCGATTTCATGGAGAAAAAAAAACACGTATTTAACTACTGCACTCATTTTTACTGTATATACCGGTACATAAAACTTTTAAATTTTTAAGAACATATAAGTCATTAAAAGACACTTCAGAAGTCGGGAAAGCTCATTTCCCTCCCGTCTAGGAATCAAAATTTTCCTGAAGAGGGCCAATACCCATCCCTTTCCTTTTTTTTTTTTTTTTTTTGAAACATTATGACCCCACTCCACGTAATTGTCAACCTAGATCCGCC
>NW_022707482.1:10919-13803 GCF_011630105.1 Anneissia japonica | reverse complement strand
GATCTGCGCATACTTATATGGGAGCAACTCTGCCTCGATGGGAAAATTGGTATACGGATTCCACTCTAAATTCTGGAAATTAAAGTGGATTTTTTTTATTTTGTGGTGAAACTGACACTGCGCATTGAGCACCATTGGTGGAGATGTGCGCATTATAAATCCTTATTATTATTATTAATATTATTATTATTTTAAATAGTTTTTTCTTCAATTTGAATATATTTCATCATCATAATGCAATACCTACCATATGAGCGACGCTTTAGCAACTCCATTCTTAAGAAACATCCACCATCAGAACACTGACTCACATGAAGTTTCACATATTGAGCTGTTATTCCATTTTGGAACATGTTGATTTTACGATCATATCTTGTTGTAACATCAGATCTGAATGTCTGGGAATATTTAACACAAAGACGAGTATTAATATGACTGTTCGAGCACTGCATCTACCAAAATTAGATTATAGGAAACGGAGTAGAGTTTGTAGAGCATTATTTACTGAATAATTCTAACTCTCCTTAAGCTGATGAAAACCTGACAAAATGACTTTTGAAGTCTTGAATAAAACGAACGAGTGTTGAATTTACGTACACATATATAATCAGCGGAAATGTAATCAATGGAAATGTCAGTATTGCTTTTCTACTCTCTCATAATTCATTTAGTAGAGTGTAGTTGCGGCTAAAGTCATTGGAGTCCTAATTATAGACTATGGTCAATATAATGTCAACAACCACAGGTATACGTCTAGCCCTACCTCATTCCCGGTCGCATCAACGGCAAATACAAACTCGGAGAATCCGGAATCATTACTTAATCTCAGTCTAAACGCTGTAACCCATCCATCTCGTACCACGTTTTTAGTTCCATCGCCTTGAGTTATGATTCCATAGACATTTTCTCTTCGACCTAGATCTACACTAATCCATGGGTTAGAGTCGTCCGGGTCATTATGCCAAGATGTTTCACCATTTAAACGTGCTCTTTCAGGCGTGTGTTCACCATCATCGGATGATGCTTCGAAAGCGTTGTTATGTATTTTGCCTTCATATTCGAGTCCAATGTACTCATACTGGTTCATGAAATATCCTACAATTGAAGAAAATAATTTATTCAAAAATACATTATCTACTTCTTTGGATATGAATGTTGATGGTCAAATATATAAATGGAATGAAATGAATTACTGTATAGTTCCAACATTTTTAAGAGGCTTGTCAAAATTGGCAATAGTGGTTAATTAAAAGAACAAATAATAACAATGATGATAAATATTAATAATAATAATACAATTTCGCGATTTCTTTGTATGTAAAAACCAGATGAATTTTTTTGAAGTAATAATACTTATAGTAATGTTAATAATAATAATAATAGAACAAAAATAAATAACAATAATAATAATAATAATAATAATAATAATAATATAAAAATAATAATGTTCATCATTCGACATTAATAAGTTAATATTCCGGTAATCGTGTATATGAACCAAAAAGCGAAACAGTTTAATTATTAAAATATTATCTGTGTTGAATGGTAATTAACCTCAACCAGACGAATTGAAATAAAATTAAAATGTTCAACAACATGTTTGATTAGATTTTGTTACTATTTAGTTTTGTGTCACGCATGCATTATGGTAAAATTAATCTAAACTATGGTACAAATAATTATTTTTAAATTAAACATTTTTACTTTAAATGGTCCCCAAAATATAATTACATTACCTGATGATCCTTCATCCGATGCACTGCTTGATCCACCACCCGATTCACTTCTTGACACTCCACCTGATGCACCTCTTGATCCACTACCTGATGCACCTCTTGATCCTTCACCCGATTCACTTCTTGATCCTTCACCCGATTCACTTCTTGATCCACTACCTGATGCATCTCCTGATCCACTACCTGATGCATCTCCTGATCCACCACCCGATGCACCTCTTGATCCACTACCTGATGCACCTCTTGATCCTTCACCCGATTCACTTCTTGACCCTTCACCCGATTCACTTCTTGATCCACTACCTGATGCATTTCTTGATCCTCCACCCGATGCACCGCTTGATCCACTACCTGATGCATTTCTTGATCCACCACCCGATGCACCTCTTGATCCACTACCTGATGCACCTCTTGTTCCTTCACCCGATTCACTTCTTGACCCTTCACCCGATTCACTTCTTGATCCACTACCTGATGCATCTCTTGATCCACCACGCGATGCACCTCTTGATCCTTCACCCGATTCACTTCTTGATCCACTACCTGATGCATTTCTTGATCCTCCACCCGATGCACCGCTTGATCCACTACCTGATGCATTTCGTGGTCCACCACCCGATTCACTTCTTGACCCTTCACCCGATTCATTTCTTGATCCACTACCTGATGCATTTCTTGATCCTCCACCCGATGCACGGCTTGATCCACTACCTGATGCATCTCTTGATCCACCACCCGATGCACCCCTTGATCCACTACCCGATGCACCTCTTGATCCTTCACCCGATTCACTTCTTGATCCACTACCTGATGCATCTCTTGATCCACTACCCGATGCACCTCTTGATCCTTCACCCGATTCACTTCTTGACCCCTCACCCGATTCACTTCTTGATCCACTACCTGATCCATCCCTTGATCCTTCACCCGATTCACTTCTTGATCCACTACCTGATGCATCTCTTGATCCACTACCTGATGCATCTCTTGATCCTTCACCCGATTCACTTCTTGATCCACTACCTGATGTACCTCTTGATCCTTCACCCGATTCACTTCTTGACACTCCACCCGATGCACCTCTTGATCCACTACCTGATGCATCTCTTGATCCTTCACCCGATTCACTTCTTGACCCTTCACCCGAT
>NW_022707482.1:4783-9049 GCF_011630105.1 Anneissia japonica | reverse complement strand
TAGAGATGTAGCTACTAAATTTTCGAATAATTGGTAACTCATTATCCGAACACCAACATGTTGAAGAAACCCTAAAAAAAGGAAATAGGCTAATTGGATACAACAAATTAATCATAGACGAGCAAAATTATTATAATCGTGTTGTTTATGAAGATATTCTATAACGTACACTTGCTATTCCTTGTTTAAATTATGCTTGCTCAGTTTAGTTTCCATGCGACATAGATATGAAGGGTTTGGTAAGACTGCAATGGATAGTAGGAATAAAGCCTTACTAAAGTTTTTCAAGGAAAGGTACGGTACCTTCACGACGTGCATATTGCTCCAATGAGTCGTCGCCGGCTGAGGCAACAGAAAAAAAAAAAAAAAAACAAAAAAAAAAACCCGAATCTCCCCATTCGTTGCAAGAGTATTATTTTACAGTGATTTTGAATCCAAAATTAAATCATAGGATGTTTGTAGTTACTGCCGAGATAATGATCATCATATGACATATTATTATTATTACGTACTGGCATTAGGATGTACCATACCAACCAGGCCTATTATAATTTTTACCAACCTGTTTCACAAGTTTGGTTGAGCAATCAGTACTGTTAAGGGTTATTTTCTAATTATTACCTACAGTACTCGACTATAGAGATATACATAGTCGAGGCATAACAACTCCCTCCCCTTGGTCAAGGCTTAACACTCACAGTGCAGCCTAGTCCTATAGGCCTAACTGTATGTAGCCTACCGTACACTAGCAGCATTCCAGAGCCTAAATAAAATGCACGAAGATTGCCAAAGTAATTATAAATCACTATTGAAAAAGAAACATAGGCCTACTGCCTTACTTTACTTTGGGTTGCTGTCTAAAAAACATAATAACTCTCTCAAATATACTATGTTCAATGAGCGATTTACGAGGTGTATGTTTATATTTTGTACACACTATTATGTCACGTGACCAGTAATAGCTGGAGTCGTCGATTCGGTCTATTGAAAACTTACAAACACTTATGGCCAGATAAAAAGCAAGCCACAAAACCCCCACAGAAGCCTTACTTGGAGATTTAGGGCGACAACCCATCAGTTTTACTCAACAATATACAAAAGTAAATTATTTATCTAGGTTGCAAGATATGGAACTCCACAGGTGGCCAAAACTATTTAACGCTTCAATTAACATGTACAGAAGAGAGCATGAGATACAGATTTGGCTATGGTGAGAAATTAATTGAAAAACTGTAAGAGATACCACAGATACATAGGTTAATGTTAACTGGATTCGTAATGCAGTCAGTAAATCATCTCTTAATCATTACATTACAATTTAAGAATTTCCAAATCGCTGCTGAAAACAAAATCACATCATTCATGAGGGAAGATTTAAGCTGCATATACTACTTGAAAACTGGCAAATTTATGAATGATCTTTGTATCTCGTACTTTAAAATGGCATGGAAACAGAGAATTAATATAATAAATTGCAAAACCTAATTAATTAACACATGTAATTTAATTTACTTGTATGAACGAAATTGTATCTTATAGGCCTACACTACTCTAAAATAGAGAAGAAAAAAAACCCCAAAGAAATGTTATTATAGATGGTAAAAATTATGACTAGGCCTAATGAGTACATTTTTTTTTCTGTTGATGAAGATTTGTAGTTTTAAGAATCCTTTTAATTTCACATCTTGTACATTGCCTTGTTACTGTCTATATTACTTTAAATATTTTCAACGCACCGTCACTATGCTACGCGTTCAGACTAGGTGGATAAACCCGGCTCAACTCACCGGGTTTATCCACCTGCCAGTCTGAACTAGGTGGCTTATCTCAAGTCGGGCTTTGTTCTTATAGTAACTCAGAGCCATAGATAGAAAGAGTTGCGACATTGAGAATTTAGAAGCCATTTTGTTTCCAACGCGATGCGCGTTCTGTGTCTAACCATAGAGATAATAATAATATTAATAATAATAATAATAATAATAATAATAATAATAATAATAATAATAATAATAGTAATAATACACACGCATACATATGGATTTATTTTGAAATAAAGTCAATAAAGTTAATTAAATAGCGGATGAATGCACATAGAGTCAAATAGGTAGAAAATATAAGTGACAATATTGAATTGCACCAGTCAACAACATTTTGAAATTAAGTGTTAATAACGGAAAAATCAATAGTATCTTGAAAGGAATGAAGCAAGTTAGTATCATCGGTAAACATTCGAAAGTTGAAATAATTTGTAGGGTTTGGAAGATTATTGATATAAATTTAAAATAAAATTGGGCCAAGGACTGAGCTTTGAGGCACACCACAAGTAATAGGTAAATTATTAGAAGTAAAAGAACAAAATGAAACAAATGGTTTTCAATTTACTAAGATAGTCATAGATCCAAAATAATGCATTTCCTCTATTACACCATAATGAGATAATTTAGAACGTAATATTTCATGACCAATTGTGTCAAATGCTTTACGAAAATCAATAATAGAGGACATTTCATGGTCTGATAAAATTAAAGGCTATTAACTAAATGTTAAGGGATAACTTAGTACTGTATGTTTCTATAAAACCATATTGACGATTATAAAACAAGTTAATTTTTTTCAAAGTAATTGACTAAAGTTTATTATACAATTTTTCAAGAACATTAACTTAATACTGGAAGAATTGAAATAGGCCTGTAATTTCCAAGATTTTCTTTTACACCTTTTTAAATACAGGAATAACCCTTGCAGTTTTAAATGATGTTGTAGGAAACTTAGACAAGTTAAATGAAAGATTGAAAATGTACGTTAATGGCATATGGCACAGATATATAAGTTGCAGCTATAGAAAATTATTTTGATGGAATGTTGTCGAAACCAGTGGCTTTTTTTATGTCTGAGCATGGAATTATTTTCATAACTTCTTTTGAGTGGCATAAACCTAAACTGTAGCTCAGGCTGCATCACATTCTACCAGTGGCGCATCTGCGGGCGCACGCTCCTCCAATAAAGCTTCCCCAGGCGTCCCCCAATTTTCTAGACACAAAAATGAAGAATATATTTATCCCGTCTTATATCCTTATTTTTTCAGCTAGCCCGACCTTACCCCTTACTCAATCATAATGTCGTAAAAAAATTATTCATTTGAGCTCTGTAACTCGTTGACTCGAGGCTGTGTTGTTTCGAATGTTTAAAGGTGCCGCTGTCTGCAAATTATGCTAGATCCTATCTATTTTAGGGGTTCCAAATGATCAACTTCTGCAGAATGTTTCATCCTCATTAAATATGTTTCAAAATAAAATTAAAAACAGAAAGTTGGGGCAATCTTTGTACTATTTTACACATCAGCTGCAGTTAAGCCAGTTAGTAGATGTAGGCCTATATATTTTTTAAATAAAAATATTCAGTTATTTACATAGCGCCTTTCTTTGCAGATACGAAGCTCTTTTGACCCTGTCGTCACAAGCTTAGTGTTGATGCTGTAATGAGCGCAGGAGCAGGCAACCCCACAAGGTACCTATTTAGGCCTATACACTTGGGTGGAGAGAAGCAATGCATTGTAGATAAAGTGCCTTGCTCATGGAAACAAGCGAAATGCACAGCAAGGGATTGAAACCCTGAGCTCAATGTTTGGAAACCAAACCGTTCCTGCTGCGCCAAACCACTTCTAAGTTAACGTCAATAAACACATTGCTACTTACCATTACATTCGCCACCAGTCCATTCATCACTACCACTGACTGGCACTTTTCCATCCTCACGGCATCGACCTACAACGTACGCAATGCACACTGTAATCAGGAGCTGAATAAAATGAAATAAAGACGTGTATGATTATGTTCAAAATCTGTCACTAGATCATCTTAACTTGCACTTTTTTTAACTAGCACAACCGAATTTCATATTAAAATTAAAGAATTCAAAATATTCGTTTTCATATTGAAAAGAAAAAAAGGAAATTCTCACCAACAATAATATTCTTTTGTAGAACATTCTAAAATACAATCTATCAACAAAGTCAAGTCACCACGTCAAGACCACTATGTAGTCATGCGAAATACAATCATTATATTTCAGAACGAACAAAGTTTCAACATATGCATTTCTAATCGATAATAATTCATCCATGTATTGATTCTTCTAAATTGTGTTAGTTCGATCTGCATCAAGGAGACGATATCGATATTTCAATTCAAATTCATTTGCTCTCTATCAATACTAGTTTTTGCACTTGTTATCGATTATTGATTTTCCTGTCTCTTATTCACATCT
>NW_022707482.1:0-4446 GCF_011630105.1 Anneissia japonica | reverse complement strand
TGTACACAATATAATTTCAAGTTCTCAATAATTAAATTCAATATTCGTATCAATTTCAAGATTTCAGTATAATTCCATGTTTACACAATAAATTAAATTTGGGAATAAGTAAATAAAATTCAACGTTCTCGAATTTTGAAGTGAGTTTGCGAGTGGTCCAATTAGTAAGTGAACGGTTATCATCATAATTTATAATCGAAGAATTTTTTCCTCTACACGTTCAAGTCACATCAATTAAACATTTTATAATTTAAAAAACTTCTGGCCAGTAAATTTATTAAATTAATAAATGAATTTATTTATATCAATTATCATTTTAGCTTTAATAACCTCAAAAATTGCCTGGCTATGTGCAATTGAAATTGGTTATACAAATTGGTATACATGTGCGATTCTTCAAAATAAACAGTCCGTTAACCTCTGTGCTGAATAATTGCTATATTATTGATGTTTACACTTGTGTTTTGATATCTAAATCAATCAGGTATAGATTAAAATGTGCTTGTATTAATATTAAACATTTTGCTATTTTGACCTTTACTTGTTTGAAAAAAAAAATTTTCGCACTACAAAAAAACATGGTTGATGTAATAAAATCCAATTAATAAAAAAAAATAATTATTAAATTAAAACCAATTTTTTAATGAGGGATAAAAATATAAACAAACTCTTCCTCACAATGATGGAATTTAACAATGTATTCAACTTACCCATTTACTTCATTCTTGATAAACAAAATGCAAATTCCAAGCAAACAAAAGTTCAGAAAGAAATTAAATATTCGAAGTTAAATGTTCAAAGTTTAACGTTGGCCTAAAGTTCAAAAGTATAGAGCGTTTTGGCTTGTCTCGAATCCTATTATAAGTTTGTCATCTGTCGGCTTGTCTCGAATCCTAAAAAGTTTGTCATCTGTCGGCTTGTCTCGAATCATAAAATCTTTGTCATCTGTCGGCTTGTCTCGAATCCGAGCATGGTGTTCGTTGGTCAGCTTGTCACAAATCCGATTATTTTTTTTTCGTAAATTATTTTGTTTTTTTCGTTTCAATTCCCTTCCTGTAATGTGGATGCCTGTTGTTTTGTTTTACTTCTCATGGGTTTCAATTCTTGTTAGTTAGTTGCGGTATATGAAGAAAAATTTTAATTCAGTTCCATTCTAGTCATCCAGACAGGACCAACAATCTGCTTAACCGCAATTCGGGTATCGTTTAGTGCGTCTTCCATGTTAAATATCGGTTGGTTGGTGATGTGTTGAATCTAACTACTGACTACTGACTACTTACTACTAACTACTGATCACTGACTACTGGTTACTGGTTACTGACTGATTCCGTGATATGGGGTGTTTGCCTATTATACTTTAGGTAATGGGGGTGTGTCTCAAGTAAGTCACCCCATACTTTTAGAGTTTCTGATTGGATCATAGAGAAATTCTTTCTCTATGATTTAATAACTTGTTTACTAAAAAACTACTAATTAAGATCTATCACAAACTTCAGAGCTTAGGCTCAAAACTGACAATCATAGATTCATAGTGTGAGAAAGGCCAAGTCAACTGACTAGGGTAAAGTTATACAAAGTCCAGTTATATTATTAGATTATCTGTATACTCAAGTTGACCATTAAAACTGTCAATTCAATTTAAGGCATTTATCAGGTGAAGGGTATCGATTCCAATGGTTATGCAAGTTAATACCATTGAACCTTAATACTACATTACATTAATAAGCATCATATTATTAGACCATCACTACTGAACAACTTTCATTGTTGTTTTTATTATTATTATTATTATTATTATTATTATTATTATTATTATTATTATTAAAGATTCATTATCAATCTGCAGCACTGTAGGTAAACGTTTTCAAATTTTTATACAAAAAAGACAGTATTTTGTTCTTCATGTTTAGTCAGTGTTCTGAAATAGTGGATTACCTGTTTCTACTTCATTGTTTAATTATAATAAAAATAATAAAACATTTATAATGCGCTAATTTCAAGGAAATGATCAAAAGCGCAGAGAGTACAACTAGAGAAAGATTTGAAAATTTGAAAATGCGAAGTGGGGATGGACTAAAAAGAGTTAATGAGATGGGACTTCAGTTTTAACTTAAATACATCAATAGAGGGAGACAGTTTGATAGAGAGTGGCAATTCGTTCCACAGCGCTGAAGCAGCATAGGCGAAAGTTCTTTTGCCGTATGTTTTTGTTTTAATTTGGGGTGACGAGAAGATTTTTGTTGTGAGAGCGGACTCGTCGGTTAGGGACATAAAATTTCAGAAGTTGAAAGAGATAGGAGGGTTGTTTAGATTGAAGAACCTTAAAACAAATTATAAGAATCTTAAAACTGATGCGTTCGGAGAGGCAGCCAATGTAGATTTCGAATGATCGGTGTAATATGTAAACGTCTCTTGGTAAGAGAGCACACTCGGGCAGCAGAATTTTGAATTTTCTCTAACCGGTTGATAGAAAAAGATGGTAAGCCAACTTATAGAAAATTACAGTAATCAAGTTTTGAAGAAATGAAGGCACGGACAAGTGTTCAGAAGATTTAGAATTTAAGTATTTACGAATCTTTTTAAGGTTACGCAAGTAATAATGGGCAGATTGACAAAATTTATTGATATGCAGATTTAACGAGAAAAACTCATCCATAACAAAACCAAGATTCCTAACCGATGAGGATGGTTTAATTTTAATTGAGCCGAGAATCAAAAAGGGGAAGGTTGGTTTTGGGGTAATAGATCGCGATAAAAAACAATAAATTCAGTTTTGGAAGGATTTAATTTAAGTATGTTATGAGAGAGCCAAGATTCAATGTCAGATATGCAACTTTGAATTTTGTTTATTATGCTTTGTGTGTCGGAAAATGGATTAAATGGTAGATAAAGCTGTCGTCGGCGTACATTGAATGTACAAATTATGGGAACGGATGATCTTAGCAACGGAGGAAATATATAACGAAAAAAGTAGAGGACCAAGAACAGAACCTTGTGGAACACCACAATGTAAGCTTTTAGGAGAGGAAACAGAGCCGAGAACGTTTACGTTTATTAATTTTTGGTTTCCGTTTGTATGAACCCGTGGTCTTAATCTTGATTCAAGTCCAATGGGAGTATGCGACTGGTTCATTTCGTTGACTACGAATTTTCGTTGCTTTATTATTTTCATTCGACTGGTTCGTAAAATAGACTTCGTTGACAAGAAAATTAACGTAAACCAGAGTGCGTTAATCAGCGTTATTCACATGACCAAAACAAACATGGCCGATTGGTGAGTTTAGAAACAACATTCGCGTTAATATGATTTAGATTAAATTTTAAGAAAAAAAATTTTTAATATTTACCCACATGAAGTCAAAAATTAATTGTAGACCAACAGAATTCAAAAACTGGATGATTTTTTTTTTTTTTTTTTTCACAAAGCTGAATCTTGATTACCCAGCGTGTATCGCGGTAACTATGCAGCAATTTTGTTTTGTCGAGTATTTTCTATTCGACTGGTCGTCTTTAAGTAGGATTTTACCTCTGCGCAGGTGGGAGTGGTTTAACGAAGAACGACTAGTCGAATACGGCCATTTTATGTGACTGGCGTCACCAACGTTTAAACTAGATCATGGCCTCAACCCTTCCATAGATTTTTTTTTTTTTTTTTTTAATAATTTTGTGTTAATCTTTCTTTTATTACTTAATGATTAAAAATATTATGCAAATACTGATATGTGTCTGTGTGTGATTTTTGACAGCCATTAACTTTGTAAAATTAGCTTTATGTTTAAATGATCATCCTTCGGAGTAAATTACAATAGGCCTACTGTACTAGGCTGGCCCTCTATTATTTTAGAATTATGCTTTCCCTACTTTAGGGGCGTATTTATAACGTTACAGGGAATTTGAATCTATTTTTAGATCTAATTTGCGACTCCGCTAACTAATTTCTACATTGGATCATGTTGCAGCTACGATAGCATTTGCTACAACAAACACTTTTGTACTTTGGACTTCGTAATTGCTTTAATGTAGGTAGGCCTATACCACGTAGCGATCAGAAAAGAACGAGCCTATTAAGAACAGTGGACAAACACGTAAGTTAGCGGTTTTTGCCCAGTTAGCATGCTAGAGGCGTACTCAGTTTAAAACTGTTAAGTTGAACGATGATTATTGGCTTGGCTAGCTTATGGAGAAATGTAGACCACTATTAGACTGGTTAATAATTATACAGGTATCCAATGCGCTTTGAATTCCGCTATGGGCTTAGCCACGGCGGACGAAGTTTAGTTTATTATCAACGTCAATCATTATTGTCTTCGTCTTTTGTAATTCAATGTAATGATGACCGATAAACTGCACACAAGAGTGCATTTGTAAAGGTTATCCATAAGCGATTAATGATGATTATGCTAGATCTGTTTAATATTCAACCTGGTAGTAAATAACATACATCAT
>NW_022707481.1:0-727 GCF_011630105.1 Anneissia japonica | reverse complement strand
AACTCCCTAAAATGTGCAATTTATAGAGGAAATTGGCCTACCGTAACAAGAAATGCGCGCAAAGATTTTGAGAATTTTAGGCACTTTCAGAGGATGCATTTGTCTTATCTTATTTATAATATAGACCACACACGTGTGTTTGAAACTAAATATAAGCATTTTCATCATGGTTTTATTTATTACAAACATATTCTTTCACCATCTATACACATTGAGACCCTTCTTTTAGGTTAAAATGATCTATCTTAAATTTGTCTTTCTTGAGTTTGGGACTATTATGTGTTTAAATAACTTTAAAAGAAAAAAACTTTAAAAACCCTAAAAAATGCGCGCCAAGCGCGCAAAATATTTTTGTGTTCTTAATTCTAATTTCGTCGGAATTGATGAAAACTCCCTAAAATGTGCAATTTATAGGGGAAATTGGCCTACCGTAACAAGAAATGCGCGCAAAGAATTTAAAAATTTTAGGCACTTTCAGAGGATGCATTTGTCAAGGGGTGGAGAAAGATTTTCCAAAGATGGATATTTTCCCCTTGTCTCCCGGTGTTTTTAATTCTAATTTCGTTAGAATTGATCAAAACTCCCTAAAATGTGCAATTTTTAGAGGAAATTGGGCCATGTTAACAAGAAATGCGCGCGAAATTTGAGGTTTTTAGGCACTGTCATGGGATGAAAGCGCATTTTTAAAGGGGTGGGGAAGATTTTTCAAAGATAGATATTTTCCCCT
>NW_022707480.1:0-912 GCF_011630105.1 Anneissia japonica | reverse complement strand
ACAGTGTATTAATAAAAATAACAATTTATATTGAAAATAGATCTTATAGTATATATAGTATGATATAGGTGTATATGTATGTACACAGTTGTATGAAGAAGGTACGTGTCAGGGTCTAAATCTTCACCAGGAGGCCTAGTCAGAAGTTGTAGGTTCGAATCCTGCCATACTCACATTTTCATTCAACTGAAAAAATCCTTTTCTTTGAAGAGCTATAGGCCTATATGATTGCTACGATTATACATCATTTATTCGTATATTCGAGGACTGTTATAACTATAACATATCTGTATATTATATACAATACACGTGGCACTCTGCTGTAATAGACCTATCTATACATTGTATACTTTTTTCTGCCTTTATATAAACTAAATATATATACTATATATAATATTATATATAATAATTGTGTACGCTAATTTTTTTATTTGTATATACTATCTTACTGCAGATGTTAAAATTTAACTGTTCCCTGTTTAAAAAATATGTTGGATTTTTTTTTCTTGTGATATTCTCTCAGTTAAAACTTTATGTTGCTATTTGGTCCTTCCATTCTGAAGTGCTTCACGGATGTAAAATCGTATGTTTTCTAATGAATCTGTTTATATATTATATACTATTTTTTCAATAAAGTATTATTATATATCTGTTTATATATTATATATCATATATTTATAGATTATTCTCCATGATTTGACATACATGAAAATGATGCTTAACGCAAGGTATTATAGTTAATTCAAATAAACAATCTGCAAAGCATTACGTTACAACAATAAGAGGGTGTGACAATAGTGAGCCTGGCTCTATGGAGCCCAGACAATTAGATAAATACTAATAGCAAATTGAGATACTGAAATCTCTATCAAGTGGTAAAGATAATAAGTAAATCATCAATATTATATAGGT
>NW_022707479.1:0-596 GCF_011630105.1 Anneissia japonica | reverse complement strand
TGAAAGCTATGCGACTTTTCTCAACATGACTTCTTGCACTCATGCACACATACTATTAAAATTAATTCTGCTTTTTCTACTTATCACCAGCTGATGATGAAGAACCACCTTAATCCATATACAACTGAACTGGACATGTGGGATGATGGTATGGTTGATCTAAGGCATGAAGATATAACAGTGATGAGGGATGACATGACTGAGACAAGAGATGAGGCAGTCATCCCAAGTGATGAGGAAGACATGCCTCCTAATGGAAGTGGCCATGAGGCTGCTCAACTGTAAGTCAAATACATTAATACAGGAATTGATAATTGATATTGATATTGGTTCTGATGGCATTATGTGATGCAAACTATTGTTTCACCTGGTTAAGTATGGGGGCAGAAGGCCATGAAAATGATGCATCAATATTCGGTCGTTCTGCCTTGAGCAAAAGAATGGAAGCAGGCTCTCTGAATGTGCCACCACCAGCTGACGTATGTGGGGTAAAATTGCCACATGTCATATTAGGTGATGCCATCTTCCCTTTATAGTCCGGGGGCATATGTCGAAAAATGGGCTCCCGTGGGATTTTTGTGATCATTTTAGTTTTT
>NW_022707478.1:0-775 GCF_011630105.1 Anneissia japonica | reverse complement strand
GAAAGATAAACTAAGTATTGGGATATTGAGAAGCATTAAATGTTGGAAGATAGCATAAAATAACTAAAATACAATTAACCCAAGTAAACTGGGCAGGTGAGGCTTTCATCGGAAAGCTGAATCCAATTGGAGGCAAATAATTTCACACTCTAAATATATGCAGGTACAACACTAGTACCCAGTGCCCACGCGATTTAGAGATTATGTGATACATTCCCTTCTTAAGCATTTTAAAGAAGACATGGTCTCTAATGAAATACATTGCTATACCAGAACTGTGACATGTAAAAATGCTTAAGGAGGTTTTTAAAATTTACAAAATATGAGCACCAAATTTGACATGGTCGGAGGTCACTAAAGAAATGTAAGTATGAGTGAGAATTTAACAATTACAATTATTAACCAAAATACTGACTATATTAATGTAAAACAATTGATTGTGGCTGATTAGTTAATTTAAGTGTTTTAGTGCACATGTTACCTAGTTTTAAATGTTAGTTCCTCAAAATTGTAAAACTCAAATTTACATCAGAGGAATTAAAATTGCTAAAATAAACACAGAAACTATGGGAATTAAAATGCATAGAATTAGTTAAATTATTATTTTTTTTCCCTTTTTTAGAATATGAGTCGGTTTTATCCTATGAAGTTAAAATGCTTATTATACAGTTAACAGTACATATAATGTACAATTAATACTTAGTCAAGACATATTTTTACAAATGAAATATAAACAAAATTGCACAAAACGATGCTAAATTATCAAAACTGAGAT
>NW_022707477.1:0-1370 GCF_011630105.1 Anneissia japonica | reverse complement strand
TGACTGCCAAAGAGTGTTGCCAAAGTGTGAGCCAGCGTGTTATTTGATCACAAGTGCGAGACATAGCAAGTGGTGAGCCAGCGAGCCATGACGTCACGACAATAGATACGAGACGTTAACGAGTTGTGCGAGGTATCGGCTGAGATTTGTGGAGTACAATTCAAAAAACAACTATAGGTCTAATAATGAATTATTGTGATGTTAAATTGACAATGTTAGCTATCAAGGAGCGACGTTGTTTTTCATTGGGACCTTGGTCCCTTCAAGGCTAGGCCTATACCATCCTAGCTAGTCTAGGCCTACAGTAGGATAAGGTTAGCGCGACATGCGGACGTTGGTACGTGTAGGTTACTACAAACGTCGCCTAAAGTAATTGATTTTACCCGGCAGAACGAAAGAAGGAAACTCCGCTTTTCAGTCGTCTTAGGCCCTTGTTTTTTGACAAACAATGACCTTTCAGAGGTCAAATTGCTGTCAAGAATATGAATTGGCTGCTTCGCAGCAATCATAACACTGTGTAGCGGTATCATTCTTTCTGTGAACGTCATCCTCCACCAACCATGTGCGTTTTGTCTCTACGTTCGTGAAGCTACTCAGGTGACCCCAAGGACCGAGTTATGATAGAAGCAGTTTCTAAAAAGCAAGTGTCCAAAATTCTTTGTGAATGAATCTATGAAAATAATTATTATTGCCAAATAGATGTTCGATGCTACTATATTCACAATCTGTGTCTATAGACGACAAACAGTGACAGCAACCTTCAGTCTTACATACAATTACAATATACTGTACAGTACATGTATGAACTTTCGAAATCACAACTCTGATTTTGCAGAGTATAAGTCGAGCTGAGCTAAATATGGGCCTTGTTTATTATAATAATTATTGTCGCCATAATCATGAAGCAAAATGCTACGCTTAAAAAAATCTAAAAAAGTATAAAGACAATAATTGAAATGTTTTGCACAAATTTTATGTGTTTATGCTAGGTTGGGATTTACCGTTCCATCATCATATAATACTATCACCTCGAACGTCCTGCCCTGCAATTCATCGACCCGGCCCAAAGGAGAAGTGTGACGTTCGTAAGGCGGCCCTGAGTCGGTCGTATTTAAGGTGGCCATGGGCCGACCCTAGACCACCCTAATAAGTGTGATTTGGCTCTATATCCAAGGCCTAATGCACACAGAAATTTTTTTTAAGTTTATACAATTACAAAGGTGTTTTTATCAGTTATTTTACGGGTTGGGTTCCGAGATTTATTTACTGCTAAGTTTCTGTCTTTACTTCTAGCGCTTTGAGCATTTTTCTAAGTGGATGTCTGCACTATATAAATCATATTTATTATTATTATTTTTTTTTTTTTTTTT
>NW_022707476.1:0-1969 GCF_011630105.1 Anneissia japonica | reverse complement strand
GACATGTTGGATCCCCTGTCAAAAATTTCTTGAGCCACAGCTGCTGAACAAATTTGAAACAACAGTCTGATAGCCAGTGGCATAATTACAACAGGTTTATTGAACCTGGGCCTCCGAGCTCCACGTGCACCGATATATAAGGATCCTGCTTCCTTGAAAAAAGTCTGTCTTGTAACAATTAACAATTTTCAGAGGAGGACAAAATGTTATGCTGAAAGCATTTAAGCAGAGAAAAAATAAATATACTGTATATATACAACTTTTTTACAGCTTGTTTTGCAAAACTATTTTCTTTAAAGATCAATATAGAGAAGAGCGGAAATATGAAATAGAATTTTGTTTTCTTATTTGTTTGGCCAAAAAGATCCAAATGAAAAAATAGAAATAAAATTGCATTGGCGAATGTAAACAGTATAGTAATGGGATGGTTAAATCATGGAGGAATTCCTCCATTATTAAATGCTTTACATTATATAACTGAAGAAATATACATATCTTATTTTTAGAAATTTTAAGGCAGCGGCGGGCGTAATAAAAAATAGAGAAACACTTTTTTTCTGGAATTTCCATATTTTTACATTTTTTGGCAAATTAGGTGCGTTAATTTGCCTGGGGAAAAAAAATTAATTTTATTCAAAATCAAATAAAAAAAAATTGTTAGTGGTAGTTGGCTTGCGAAACAAGGTACTGCATAAGAAGGTTTTACCATTCCCGATCAATCAACAGTACCCTCGTTGTTTATATTTAAGTCTACTCTTTATTAGAATTTGGTGAGTGAGTTTTTAAATTGTGCAATGAACAATGGATCCTTATCCATTAAAAGCTCTGTCTATCAAAATTTATGTGACAATTGTGATGTGTCCATATATGAGCATGATGATGTCATATTACATCCAAATATGGGCATGTGACATTTATTTGTCACATAAAATTTGATAGTGTAGACACAGCTTGAGATTTGATCTCCTTTGATCAGCATCGCTTTTTCTGGAGAACACAGCTCAAGACTCAATATTATTGTGATGACAGAAAATGAAATTATTTATTTTATTCTTTCTTGCAATCAAAAAAAGTACAAAAATACTTTACCGAAAAAGTAAAACAAAATACAGAACAAATTGCAAGGAAAAATAACAATAAACTCAAATTAGTGCCAAGGAATAAGCAATTAAGTGACAGAGCCACTGTCACCATTACAAAATATAAGATATGGATAATAGAAAAAAATGATCAAAAATAATTACAACAAAAATAGAATGCATAAATTACGCAAATACAGTATTATTATTGTATGTGATTATAATAAATTATTATTACAGTAATTAAATTTATGTTATTATAATGAATTTATTAAATGACATTTAGGGGATTTTACATTTTTAAATCAATTTCTTATTTTACTTTTAAACAAAAAAGATGTGAGAAAAACAAAAAAAATTTCCAAAGGTCTGCTGAAAGACTATTCCAAGTTCGGTCAAATTAAATTGGGATACAGTATTTTGAAGTGTCATTCTGAATGTGTAAGTATTTGAATGTTTGTTATTAATAATCAATTTTTGGAAATATTATAATAATAAAACAAAAACAAATTTGGAGATGTATAAAATTGTAAGATTATCTCTTAAGTGAAGAAATTGTCAATATTTTATTTATTTTTATTTTATTCAATTTCCAGGTAACAATCCAACAAAAATATAACAATGAGAATACAATATCCTGAGGATTACCATGAGTGCAAGCACTACACTATCAGAGAGCAGCTTTCCATATTGCGTCCTTACGTACCGTGTACAGTACTAAACGTTAAAACTACAAATTAGATATTTAAATGAAATGCTAACATTTTATGATAAAATTCAGTAAGAAACAACTACAATAAAATATTTTAAAATTGTTAACAACATAAAATAATATTATACATTAAAACTGCTGAATTAACTAAACAATATTTAGTTAAGTTCATTAAGTT
>NW_022707475.1:0-1802 GCF_011630105.1 Anneissia japonica | reverse complement strand
GGTATGGCAAACTATCTTTCGAAATTCATAGAGAACTTTAGTGAAGTAGCAGCACCCTTAAGGCAATTGTTACACAAAGACACGCAATGGTGTTGGCAACCACTTCAGCAGGAATCTTTTTAGAAGCTTAAAAGTATGATAACAAGCCCACCAGTCCTTGCATATTACGATGTGACCAAACACTTACCCTTACATGCGATGCATCCCAGTATGGTTTAAGCTGTGCATGCCTCCAAAATGATAAAACAATAGCATTTGCCTCACGAACCTAGCTATACCCAAGCAGCAATAATCTATACCATCGTACTTTACTGTACAAATATACCTTCAATAGTGAATCAACTAAAAGTTGATTATTTTCCTCAACTTCTGACACCATGTAAGTTAATGACCAGCCTGAGGCACTTCGTAGATTACTAGGATTGTTTATTGAGGTACTGACCGACATACATGTATGAGATGGGTAATGCACCGAGAGGGCGTGCTTCAAATCAATAAAATGTTCTACAGCATCCATTAATGCCGAATGTTGGCTATAATAGGTAACCGACAAGCGAGACATGTCTTCATTTTCTTGGTCGCTTCGATTTGTGGATGAATAAGAGAGGCAATTTGCACGTCCCTGAGGCATTGGCACAGCCCATGATGTTACCCTGTCCTTTGATTTTTTAAAGTTTTTCCGCATTTTTTTCGTTTCGTAAAACCAACGAACGATTAGGCATTAGCCGCCAACAAAGACCTGTCTCATCGGCGTTAAAAATTTGATCTCTGGTCAACTGATTTTCCTCAATGATGCCTTCAAGTTTGGTTTTGAACGGGTCAATCGAGTTAACATCAATTGATTTGCATAAATCTGTGTATTGCTTCATGATTAGTCTTACTTGGAATGAATTGCTCAGGGGCTAACTTTCTTAAATACAGTAATAATTTAAATCACCTTTGGTGCCAGGGTGCCGCGTTTTGGGCACGAGAGCTGTGGAATTAGATTTTGATTGCTACCCCGGGATGTTTAGATTTTGTCTTTGTCTAGTTGATTTTGAATATTGTGTCTGTGTGCTATATCATATTGGTTTTTTTCCCCTACTTTTTCTAGGTAACATTTTTTGATAACCAACAACTGTATTATTCAATGGATTCTTCAGCTAACTAAGGACTGCATTTATTTAATTGATGCTTTTGTTAATCATCAACTACCTTATTCAATTTATGCTTCATCTATGACACTGACATTCTTATTATTTCAAATGATACAAAAGCATACTATTTGGTATATGGAAAACTGTGCAGCTGAATTGAAGTACACCCTCTTTACAGTATTCACGCACAAAGGCATTTTGAGACGTTACAATATTGCATCCAGTAGTAAACATTAGTCTATTGGTACATTGTAGTAATGCCACTACTTTGCCTATTTTCATCAGTTGATCCGAGATAAAGATTCACATCCTGAATTCTTGTGAGTATTGGAAGCAAAGCAAAGTTCATTGTCTGTTTTTTGTATTTATTGGCTGATTATTAACTACATAATTATTTTTGTTACTTGGAGAGGAACCTGATCTAAATTAGATTAAAAAAAACTTGACAAGTTGAGTACAAAATTGAAGATTGACATCATCAGAAGTAGTGTAATGGCTTACTAAGTCACAATAAACAAGATGACTTAGTTTTAACAACAATAACATTCTAATCATCATTTTGATATTTTTACAAAAAGTTATAATTAATGATAATTAAAGCAATTTTAATATTGATTTAGCACATATTGCTAAAAGTTTCTGTGCACATTATATTAGAAATAAAAA
>NW_022707474.1:0-811 GCF_011630105.1 Anneissia japonica | reverse complement strand
GAAAAATTTTGGGCTTAGATGCTCTCTGGGTACTCTGAATATCTCTAGTGCTGAAATTAAACCTTAAAAATGAGTAGCTATAACAGGAACGATAGAATAATCTTACTACAATAATTATAATTACAATAATAATAATAATAATAAAAATAATAATAATAATAATAATAATAATAATAATTAATAATAATAATTTAATATTGGTTGCCTTTTTGCCCTTTAAACATGTTTCATTTTGCTGTTATTGTGATGTGGGTCTGTTTGTTGAAAATGTTTAAATGTTGATTGTTTAGATTTTTCTGCTTGAACCCTTTACTTTTATAAAATTCAACCCATTTTGAGTGATGAATAAAGAATGATTTGATTTGATTTGAATCGGAGACCTAGAGATCCCCACGTTTTAGCGTGCACAGGCTACCACCAGTTTAGGCAACTGAGCTAAGCTGCTCTGCTACCTGGTTATAAATCTATAAGGTACCATTCCAATATTTAATAATAGGCTCTATTACAGTAACACTATTAAAATTCAGAGACGGACAAAATTTACTTTCGCCATAATACGTTGTACAGTAAGCCTACGACTTCTGGATCCCTTTTTCTTCAGGTCATCTAATAGGCTTGAAAATATCAATATAAAGACGTTTGAGTAACAAAATTCATTGATTGTTTTTAATAAAGTGTTACTTTAATACCAAAAAATATGTTGCTCTGAAACATGATAAGGCTAATCTGAATAAAATGACCCGATCATCCTTTAAGGTCCAATTGATGATGTTGCAGGCGTTTATCATCCAAATATCTGAATTATTAGTAG
>NW_022707473.1:0-3238 GCF_011630105.1 Anneissia japonica | reverse complement strand
TTATTTTTATTTTTTACTCCATTTGAATGTTTTTGGCAAAATTCTTTGCTAAATTACAAAACAAAATTTTATTTTTTTTTCCACCCTCCTGACAATCTTTAATACAAATAAGTTTGTGAAACAACGTGTCCCTTCGAATGGAAACATTCAGCTATTGTCCCTATTCAATCTCTCTCACTAATGCACACAATAATACATTTAGGCTTTTTGCACTTCAACATGTGGTTTTGTCCAAAATAAGTCAAGTCAAGTATTATATTTATTTCACAAAACAAAACAGATTATATATAAATTTTGAATGAAAAATTTGATTCAAAGAGATGACAAATCAAAATATATAGTATAATAAAATATAATATAGGCCTACATTTATATAAAAAGTATAACAGATAAGTACCAATAATTCATGTGGTGGAAGAGACTAGATACGAATGTTCATAAACATAGTTACTCCTATTTCTAGTATTGTAGTTGTGGATTGAACTACATAAATCATGTATAACTCAATTGACGAATATCCTTTATCACTGGACACAATTACTTGGCTGACCTCAACCTCCTGACAATCTCTTGACATTCAACAAACTTCCCCAACATTTGTTGCTTAAAAACTATAATTGCAAAGAGCGGCTTAACTCAGTCGGCTAATGTGGTGGTAGCCACTGTGTGTGCGCTGAACCGTGGAGATTTCTAATTCCCAGGTTCAATTCCCTTCGCTGCTCTCCTTGTGTTTCAGCTGGAGGGCTGAAGTGCAAGTTACGATAGTGCACCGTCTTTCAGATGAGATGTTCAAGCTGTTGGTCCTGTGTGCAGTATGGCCTATGTGCACGTTAGAGAACGCAGTACACTTTTCTGAAAAGAGTAGGGGATTGTCTCCCGGTGTACTGCCAAATTCATTACCATAAGGATCCTGAAAAAAGCCTTCAGACTTCCTGAGTTATCCTTGGTGATATTCACACCGAAATACTTTGGATTTCAATATTGAAGGGTCTCTTTGGCAATGAACTGTCTCATTTCTGACAAACAAAACCCAGTGTGTACAGTATGATGTTACTTCTGATACCTTACCTCTAACATCTGGTATACACCATGGCAGTGTGTTACGACCTCATCATTATAAATAAAATACCCTCTCTTTTGAGCTCTTACTGCATCATGTTTGAAGATGATGTAATTTTATATAAGCCCTTTTTTCACAAAATTGGGTGTAGTAGGAGAAAGAGTCTTAACTATGCTGTTTCTAAATGCATCAAGATGCCACTACCAAATGGTACAATCTTCTGGAGAGCTTTCTAGCAAGATTATTTCTATTCTCGTTAACTGGAATACCTGTTTTGTAGCAAAGTACTGTTCTCACCCAGTTGTGTTCAGCAATATGGTAGCTCCCAAACATTATATTACTAAATTGAAACATTGGCCTGTTTTATGTTTTAGGCTGTGGTGGCTTGCTTGGAATCTAAGGACTATACTCAGATACGCAACACTCTTATTCTGTTGACAAAGGTAAACAATAAATGCTTTTTGTTTTGTTTATGAAAATGTTATTCAGTTAAGGCAAGTTCTGTAATGATGACAACATATATAATGACACATATGCCTCTTCTTATTTACTGATCAAAACAACTTAACTTGAAATTTTTACTTTTCGAGGAAAATAAAGTCAATGTTTGCAACTTGGCAACAAATTGTTGTACCCTTTCGAAATTTTGCAGAACCATATATCTATAAAAATTATAATTGTATGTAAAATTGTAATTACAACCGTTTATTGTAAAGATAATAATTATATACAAAGATAAATTGTTTTACTTAGGAAACATTGTGAAATGTTTGTGCAGTATTGTCGCAAGTGCGACTTATTTTTTTAATTTAACTTGTCTGGAGCAATCATATGGCAAGTCGAATTGCTGAACAGGTAAGGAATTGCTGAACAGGTAAGGCTGGGGCTCCACAACCTACAGCTATAATATTGGCGCTGGTTCTAAAGGCACGCACGCCTATGGCAACATGTTTTGAATGAATGAGGTGCGTTTGCAATTTACACTGACGAATCTGAATTAGATGTCTACCAGTAGGAACTTGCTTTGTTGAGTTCCGTCCTTATTCATTCACGTTGATTCCAAATGGTTTTTAAGGATTAAAAGCAAGAATATACACTTACTAAAGCATTGGAATGCGTAAATTTCACTTCATAGTTAAACAAGAAAACATCTACTGGTGTGTCATGTTAATCAACAGATAATCCCCATGGTAATGCGAGTACAGCTAAGCGTCTGGTTTTCACAGTGTCTGGAATGCTTGTCGTTAAACGATGTCTATTTAACTATCGTCTGGTTTTTCCAGTGAATGTTACCGTCCTGAATTGGACAAATCGTCTGAGATTCGGAATAGGGAGTTCCTGTTTTCAGAAAGTATTTTATTAAAGGAAGAATAGGAATGATTTTGGGACTTAATGTGCAAGTCGAAATCTTTATAACTCAAACTTTTTATGCCAGTCCCATTAGATTCGACTTAGGCGGACTCGACTGTAATTATTCTGGATTTATATAGTGCCTCAAGGCGCTTAATAACAACAACAGAAGAACATATACCAAAAACAAATGTACCAAAAATTATTATCAAATATTTGGGTTTGAGTTTAGTTTAATTAAGTTCAAATGATTGGTTAATGATGATTATCAATAAATATTATTGCTGCGAAGCAGCCAATTCATATTCTTGACAGCAATTTGACCTCTGAAAGGTCATTGTCAAAAAACAAGGGCCTAAGACGACTGATAAGCAGAGTTTCCTTCTTTCATTCTGCTGGGTAAAATCAATTACTTTAGGCGACGTTTGTAGACTAACCAACACGTACCAACGTCCGCATGTCGCGTTAGCCTTATCCTACTCTAGGCCTAGACTAGCTAGGATGGTATAGGCCTAGCCTTGAAGGGACGAAGGTCCCAATGAAAAAGAACGTCGCTTCTTGATAGCTAACTTTGTCTATTTAACATCACAATAATTCATTATTAGACCTATTTTAGACCTAGTTGTTTTTTGAACTGTACTCCACAAATCTCAGTCGATACCTCGAACAACTCGAGTAACGTCTCGTATCTATTGTCGTCATGTCATGGCTTGCTGGCTCACACTTGCGATGTCTCGCACTTGTGATCAAATGACACGCTGGTTCGCACTTTGGCAACACTCTTTGGCAGTCAACTCGCCCCTAGAAAACCCACCCTTGGAAACTTGC
>NW_022707472.1:0-514 GCF_011630105.1 Anneissia japonica | reverse complement strand
TAATTCAATAATAGAGTAACAAATAATTGAATAACATTACTGCCACCTAGCCCAAAATTTTATGTAATTATAAGCTAGAAAATATTTTTTAAATAAAAATGAAATGCTAATAAAAATAGGTACAGAGTGCCAGGACAGTTTTTCAGATGTCGTTGGTTCATTTCCCGCAGTAACCATATTTCATTTTTCCAATTTTATAAAAGATAGAGGTACCGATAGAATGTTTGTCATGCATACAATATTTTCATATTTTTTTAATAATACTCTATATATATTTTGTATACCAGAAGTTTTCAACTATGTCTGGACGAGTAAAGTCATCGGATCCTCCAGTCCAATTCCAATCACCGGCAGGTTCGCCACGACTCAGGAGGGCCAAGTCACTAAGGTCATCTAGTAATCAAGATAAGAAAACCAATAGTGCCGGTGTATCAAAAATGAAGCACTTATTTGAGAACTCGCCTATGATAATGCATCTTAAAAGGCCACCCCTAACCCCAAGGACCATTGGAAA
>NW_022707471.1:0-1311 GCF_011630105.1 Anneissia japonica | reverse complement strand
GGAGTAGGGAAAATCTAAACCGTCTTTCGAAATGCTCTATAGATAAATATATAAATAATAACAGTGCTCAGATAAGAACATAAGATGTAATGATCATACCAAATGTGAAGGGGTCATCTAAAAATCCTGGTGCTGTTAAAGGGAAAAGCAGGTTGGACCGCAGCTTTGTTATTATAGGACGATACAGGGGTCCGATAGAGTATTGGTTAAAATGTTAAGATTTATTATTCGCTTTTAAGTTTCATTACAAAAAAAATAAATAAAAAAAAACGCGTATTCAGTACATTTTCGACTGTCTTAAAAATTTAGGATGGGATGCTGGAGGAGCGTACTCACCCACTCATATTAAAATAATGCTTTATTAACATGCACACTTTACATAATGTATTAAATCAATCAAACAATCAATTTTATTTTCTTAATTTGTATTCCTATACCTCATGAAGGTATGAATGTCATAAAGTTTCCAAAAAGTGTTTTTAATCTAATGAGATTTATACTTAATTAGGCCTAAATTAACACAAATGCCAAAATAAAAATAGTTTGAATGTATTTCTCACAAGTTTAATCTCTTTTATTTCAGTGTCTCAGTTCAAATCTACCAATCCATCAATATGTGGGAAGTCAATGTACAATCATTGTCAGCGGAACAACGATGTGCCGGAACAAGATGCTATTAGTAGCCGAACATGAGGTTTTAATTCTACAAAAAAAAAATCGTGCGCGGATATTTATTAGTAGGCCTATTTATATCACTGGATCACCGGAATTGAATCAAAGTTGCCAATTATGTTTCTTATACAACGAACAAGTATACTCTAACGACATTACATACTTAAATATAATTAGGCCTAAGCATTATTATATTATATAAAACTAGAATCTTTATATTCTATTTATATTACGTTTATATAGTTCTGATGTAACATTTCCGAGTATGTAAGAAATAAAAGTAAACTGTAGTGTAATTTATAATACATCACTGTGTGTACTTCCTTTGTCGTAATTGCATTAATAATAATATTATATATTTCATGATTATTAATCAGTATATCAGTATATAATCGAATTAAATATATTATAATCACTTCGAATTCGAATATAGCAATATTACGGGCTACTATATCTTATAAACACTCTTTCCAGATATATTCATATGATACCAACAAATTTCGAAACTTTTCAGAGCAAGGTGCTATCGAATTTTACAAAACAGGAAATGACGTCGGTTGCTAGGTTACAGCTGATGCATAATCATGAATATTCAGTAACACCTGTTCTAATTAGACTAACAATAAAATCTTTTTGGTC
>NW_022707470.1:0-902 GCF_011630105.1 Anneissia japonica | reverse complement strand
GTGGGCGTGGTCGAGCTTCGATTAAAAGGTTCCGGAAGTGGTCCTAGGGGCGAAGCCCCCGAAAATGTCGACAATTTATGGGTTTCAAGGGCTTATTTAATCGATTTTACATACCAGACTTGGAAATCATCAATATCTTGCATAAAGAAGAAGGGTGGCTAAGAAGGAAAATTTAAGAATCAATATGTATCAGAAGAAACAATAATACAATGAATAGAGACGAAAGCGCACATTACCTCTCACACTTATGACCACGCAGGTAGCAAGCAAACATGGGTCCCATATGGGAAATGCATGGGCCAAAATGTGGGCCCCCTACAGTTTGGCCTACATGGGATCAAGCTGCCTGTGCACCCTAAATCTTTAAGGGTTCAATAAAGTTTAGCCCAAATGCAATGTGGGCCCTTTAAAGGATATATTTAAGTCCCATAAGGTTTGATTTGTGGTTTCATTTGGGACTCATATGGGTTTATCCAAGTAAATTCATGGGGCCATTGTGGGCTCTATCTAGGTTTTTAGGGGTTGAATCGGGGTCGAAATGTAAGGGGACCCTATAAATTGGCCCATCTGGGAAAGAGCTGCCTGTGCACCCTAAATCTATATGGGTCCCATAAAGTTGGCCCAAATTAATTTATGGGCCCTTCAAAGAATATATTTGGGCCCCTTAGGTTTGCATTATGGTTTCATTTGGGACCCATATAGGTTTTACCAAATTAATTCCACGGTGTCTTCACGAATAGGGGTTTTGGACAAAAAGAGTTGAACTATAGGGCGCTACATTACGTAATTCTTCTGAGTCAGTGAAATCAATGAAGTGGAACGATGTATTGATCGCTACGCTAGCGAGTTTATCGGTACAGGAATTCGCGTAGTATATCAGATATTACGGAAAATATAAGCTA
>NW_022707469.1:0-604 GCF_011630105.1 Anneissia japonica | reverse complement strand
TTTATATACTTATTTAATTTAATAGACCAATGGGATAAACCCATTTTGTTAATAATAATGTACACTTTAAATGCAACAGAAGAAGAAAATCTGATCCGAATGAAAAGGAAACCTTGCCTCCACCAGGACTCGAACTCAGCACCTTTTTCTTAACGTGCGAAGGTCTTACCAACTCAACCACAGAGACCTGTGGTCGAGATACATATTTATATATTACAACATTATTATTATTCTGTCTTTTAACTAGTATTGTATTTATATACTACTACACAGCAAAGTATTTTAATTCATATATAGCATAGTCTGTATACATACATACTGTATATAAGGTATTTCACTAGTAGAATCTTGCCACCGTTCTGATTATTTATAAGAATCTGAGAAGATGTATTATTAAGATGTCATACAATATTGATCTTAAATGACCTATTTATGACCATAATTATCTGACCATGTCACCACTTTTTTTTAAACTTTTTTGGGGGTAACCCACAATTTTTTCATCATTTTTACTGTACCAAGGTATACAATAAGAAATACTGTGAGATTATTTTTATGAGATTTTGAATATTATAAATACAAAATATTATTTAAATTTCATGAA
>NW_022707468.1:0-1646 GCF_011630105.1 Anneissia japonica | reverse complement strand
CCAAAGATAAATTTTAAAAACGATTAGAATCCAAGACCCTTAAGCTATTGCTAAAAAGTTTCTTTTTTATCAAAGAAAATTTGATAATCTGTAAGAAGCATAAAAACCGTGTTCATCTCAAGCGCTATTAATACTTCCAGTGTGATTACGATGTCGAACGGCCAGAAGTAGGAGAGAAAAAAAACCAAACAATTAATAAATCTTAATTAGAACTAATATTATTAAATGAAACATCAATGGCGTAATGCATATCTTTAGAAATAATTAAAGTTTTTCCAACAACGGATGGCAATCACTGAACCAAATTGCGCAGCTGTAATCAAATTTCCAACGAGACTCACAAAAAAATACTTCAATTTTCCTGAAATTTGAATCATTAGTGGAAACAGTGAAATTTAATGACAAATATATTGCTTGTTGATCTATAGAACGATAATGTTATAACCTACATTATAAATAATTAAGGACAACTACCACATAGGACGGCAATAATCATCTTCAAGAGAATGGAGAACCCCCGCCACGAGGTTTGGATATTCCTATTAGATGAATGGAACGCTGACATTATATCTCGTTTGATAAATGACTAATATCAATTAACAGGCAATAAATGTCCAAATCCTGAATCATTTGTGATTTACGGCGTCGTCGGCTTCCCATAGATGTCTTAATCAAAATATACATCTTTAATTATTGTAGTTTCCATCCAAATACAATTGAACGATATCCCAAACTCACCGTTATGATTTCATCGTTAATACCAGCCACGAACAGTACAATCACCATGGAAACACAAGACCCATCAGTTACTACATATAAAGCGTAGACTTAACTTTGAATTGATATACCGTAGGCCTGCGCCTAAAACAGTATTGCAGAGTACACTTAGGCACGCCTAGTGCGATGTATTTTAGGTTAGGGTGTAATGTTGCTAGTCGCCTATATACCGTATCGTCGGCAAAGTGAAATTTATACTCAACAAATAATACAAAATATTGATATGAAAGTAGTGAATAACGTTAATACTGGAGACGGTATTTTTTTTTTCGCTTTGTGCCTTTGTGGCGTAGGCCTATTTGTTCGAATCTACTTAATTTTTGTAAAATAATCATTAGAGAACAGAAAGTCCGTGTTTGTATGCGCCTACTCATTGTTTCTGGGTTCATGCTCTTCTTCCGTGACATGACTGGTTCATGTTGGTCAATTAAAGCGCTTGTATACATGCCATTGACCAATTTGAAACACTACACTCCAAACAAATATGCATTTATCAATATTCAATTACGCCAACCGCTAATTTTGTCACTACTATTATCCTCACTGCAAACTTTGGTGACGATTGTCATCGCTATTCAATTAATTCGTTGGTCATAACACAACTTCTACCAAAAAATGTGTCTGTTTTGATTTAATGTGCATTCGTAATCAAATTAAGCTATTATTCACTGACGACAACGATAACCAAGGGTAGGTAGGCCTATATAGGGTAGGCCTATATATATTTCAACGCAGGCCTATATATTATTGCGCTTTCAAAACATTTTTGTAGTAACGTTGGCGTTAACGCAAAACACAAACATAACATTAACCACTCAAAATAATATCAATAGGTTTTATACTTAATCTTGCAGGGGGGGGGGGGTTAT
>NW_022707467.1:0-578 GCF_011630105.1 Anneissia japonica | reverse complement strand
ATTTCCGGGTCCTTTGTAGCTGAATCAGGTTGGCCTAGGCCTACGTCCTTCTTGACAATGCATTTGCCCTTTCCTTGTTTCGGTTTAGCAGATCTGGTTTCCGTGTTTGCTTTTCTTCTTCTTAGTTATTTTAACTATTAGGGTATGATATAACAAGTTTGGTAATTTGAGCAATTTAGGATACTTTTTCTTGAGAGCTCAATTAACACATCAGTTCAGTATGGTACGCATACATAATTTTGATGATATTCAACATCCATATTTTTTATGCTTCACTTAGTTATTGTTGTACATACAGTAAATTCAAGACTACTGGTGTTGCTAAATAAACATTTTGAAACACAATTTATCATCCTTGTACATGGCAAATAATTTATTACAAGTGTATTTTCTTACAGTTAATATAAAATTGTTTTACTGTACACAGAATAAAGCAACATTGAAGCAGTCAGGTATTACAATATATATCACTGCATTTTACACAATATTTATTATCAAAATATTAAATATATGGGTCTATTTCGTGAATACTTACCTGGATAACCGACTAATTGCCATTGTTCCCAAAACGGAACACC
>NW_022707466.1:0-988 GCF_011630105.1 Anneissia japonica | reverse complement strand
CTTGAACGGGACTGAAAGCTGACCCAGGGGTTAAACTTAACACATCGCCTGCTGGATCCACCATCGCTGGTGCTGGCACCACCACTTCAGGCACTGGTATTTCTACCTTTGGCAGTGGTACTTCAAGCTTTGGTACTGGTATTTTAACCTTTGGTACTGGTGGTTCAACAGACCGTCTTCCCACACTTCTTCCCCGTCGGTGGAACCTGTCATAGTGCCGTCTCCTTGCATCTAGATTGCTGAATCTTCCTGGACAGTATCGGCACTTGAAATCTTCACGAGAGGCATGTGCTCTGTCTCGATGTCGTCCCAGACTTTTGGAATCTTCAAACCTCGAAGAACACTCTTCGCACCTGTATGAACGTTCTCTCATCTCAAACTGTGGCCTAATTAATAAAAAAAAGAAAGAAACAAAATAATAAACGAAAACATGATCCTGTGGAGTCCCACATTTTTCCCCCCCGTGCAAAAATATTTCCCTTGTACTATTCGTCGTAGCGAGCGGGCCTTCTTCGTGCCCTCGGGAACCTCATAGGATGACTATGCTCTACTCCAGTAACTGTCGGTGGTGTTGCGACATCCGCTGATTCCTTGTTGATTACGGGTGGACTTCCACTATCTTGTAGTTCCGCTACTTCTTCTTGGCCACCGCTTAATTTGTCTAGGTTTTGTGGACCCAGTGGTTCGTCAACTAAATCTTGACTACTGCCTGCCGACTCATTAAGTTCAGTTGGTGTCGTTTCGACCATCTCAATTGGGGTTTGTATATCCGGCCTCTCGTTTCTGGCTTCAGCTTCACTTGCTGTGCCCCAGTATGGCAAAGGCTTTCCCTCATAGACTTTCAGTCGGTCGATATGAACCACCTTGCACTTCTTCCTTGGGCCTTCCTGGATCCTGAACGTTACCTCTGATAATTTCTTTAGCACTGCATATGGCCCTTGCCAGCGGCATTGTAATTTCGGAGACTTGCCTATTGTCCTGGCCGAAT
>NW_022707465.1:0-944 GCF_011630105.1 Anneissia japonica | reverse complement strand
CAAATTAAATAACATTAATTAAATGAAATATATTTAATGATATAGGCGTATTTACTACCATCAACTGTAACACACAATTTGAAATAAAAGTAGGCGTATGATGACATAATCAATGTCGAAATATTGAATCCCAACACGATGGCGTGTATTTCAATACTTGGAGTATGTATTATACTTTCTTATCTGCGATTAATCAGTGGACATTTCAGTAGTAGGCGTATCGTAGAAGAGAATTACCGAAGTACTGTAGAAGTACAGAAATAATAGAGTGTTTTTTTGTGGATGAAATATGGGTATATAGAACGACTAGGAAAAAGGTGTGATATCGAAATTCCAAAAGAGGAAGCATGTTATAAAGATCCTGTTTTCTTTCCTGTATTTCTTATGTAAAACCGGATTTAAACTTTCAAAACGTTTCTACAATGTGTATTTATCAATCAATACGTTATTGCGAATGCATCAATAGTCAATCAGTCAATTGATTGAATAACGCTTTTGTATCATCGGCATACCTTTTTAGTGTAACCTTACAATGACTAGACAATAATTAATTGATATAGAGAAAACACAAAATAAAAAAAAAAATATGTACTCTCTTATAAAGTATAATGAAAATAACCTGATGGAAAAAAAATCAATAGGAAAACTAAGAGGAACAATGCATAGAAAAAATGGGGGAGGGATAGCCTGGGCCGGGAATAACTCTCTAGGTAGAAAAAAATCAGTGGGGAAAATTAGCAGGTGGCAAGTAGCTACCGTAATAGTGCTATATTCTGTAAAATAAAGCCTCAAACCACTTCGATTTTGAGTCTACTCAATTTAAAAATCTTCCCAGGCTTTTGCAAATATAGCCAGAACTAACTTAATATTTGGAGTTTTTTGATAGCAAATTATTTTTTAAAAAATCAAACAAACTTGTTAAAAATAACAAGCTTCTTTTCTTT
>NW_022707464.1:0-577 GCF_011630105.1 Anneissia japonica | reverse complement strand
GTTTACAATTATGCAAGTTGTTTACACTACATGATAAAAGTATCCCCCACCGGACGCCATCCAGATATTTTTTTTAGTGATTTCGGGGCTGAAAATCTGAAATGTTATATGTTAAGACTAAACGACATATTGTCCCCGCCGGACATCTATTCGCTATTTCTTTTGCATTCGATTAAAAACAACTGCACTCATCGGTTTCCATCTACTATCAACATTTTCTATTCAATCATAACTAACTATTTTGCGTGATATAATTAACCAATAAAATGATTGCTATACCAAGCATATATCTAGTATGACAGAATATCTGATTTATTTATAATAAATTACAACTTTTCGTAAAGCTGAATAACTTTATTTTAAATTTGCACTCGATTATGTTTTTTATCTAGGTATGTTTTTAACTAATGTTTAATGATAATTCTTTTATTTATTCATGCTCTGACAGTTTAAAATGTATTTCTGTTTTTATGGTGGGCATATCCTTACTTACTTGTTTTATCATTTGTTGGTTGTCTGCGGTAAAGGTAGACCAATAAATAATTATATATAGTAAATTAATATTTTATATTAAATA
>NW_022707463.1:2503-8602 GCF_011630105.1 Anneissia japonica | reverse complement strand
AAGGAAAACAAGACAATATATTGGAGTCGGCAAATCAATGGAAAAATAATTCAATTCGTTGAACGCTCTGTCGAATACATAAATTATGATATATAGTAATTAGAAATTGGTGCCAATATGATTGGAAAGGATTTTGATGGATGCGCATTAATAATTATTGTAATAAATTTGTCTTGTAAATGTTAATAATGTAATTATGAACTTTCTTTGTTAACTTGTAATTTTGAGCATCACTTGATTTGATTTGATTTGAATTTATTTAGCCATCAGAGTGAAAATTCAAAAACAATTGAAGACAAGACAAGATAAAACAAAACAATTGAATACTCTGAAAGCAAGAAATAGCCCAAAAAGGTTTCAAAGAAACGTATTTCCATTGGGATCCTGCGAACGAAACATTCAATTGACAAAAGGAAGTACAGGGAAGGGATCAACACAAAGCAAAAATGGAAAAGGGATTATTTACAATATTTTAAAAGTTAAGACAATACAAAAGATCAACAAATTAAAAGAAAAAAGCCAATTTAACCGATTAAAACTCATTAAAAAAGACTTACAGAACTACTATACATTCCAGAGGTGATCTTTGAGGGACTTCTTAAATGAGTTTAATGAAGTGGAGAGCTTTATATATGTTGGTAATCTGTTCCATTCTTGAATTCCTGTGAAATAAAAAGTTTTGTCAGAACCCCCCTTTATAATAGGGACCCTAAAGTTTACTGAACTGCTACGTGTGAAATGGTAATGAAGATTGTTTAGGAGTTTAAATTTATGAGTTAAATAACAAGGGGCGGTTTTAGTAAAAATTTTGTACACATTACATAATCTTTAAAATTTAGCTCTATTGTAAACGCTAAGAAAACCAATATCTCTTAATTCAGATTGGCCAACATGTGCACGGGGATTTTATTTGGAAATAAAACGAATCATTTTGTTTTGAGAAGTCTGGAGTTTTTTTGCAAGGTTTTTAGAGATTCCAGAAAACCATGAAGATGAAGCATAATCAAAAATAGGTTGAACCAGAGCAAAACTAAGTAATTTTCGACTATTAAAATCAAGATGTTGTGACTTACGATAAAGACATTTGAGACGAAAATTAACTTTAGAAATAACTGATTTGGCAATGAGTTCGCCTGACACAATAGACTATCGTACCTGTGCGAAGTGAACGATGGTACGGTTGATTAGTTTTCCTAGGCCGCTTAATGAATGAGATGATTTCGTCGGTAGAAACGAATACCTGTTGCGTGAATAAGATGATTCAGGTAGTACCTTGGGTTTCGGGTTAGCTAATCATCTAAGATATACCAAAAGAGACTTCAGGATTGATCACGCACTTATCGAGCAATGGTAATCCTTTCACCAGATAGGATCTTTCGATGACAACCTTCTTGTTACCTATACCTGAAAGTCTTACAGCTGAGCATTAAATATTCGATTAACTGAACACTTTCCAACTTTCATTATATGATCCCAACTTTCATTATTAAACACATAGTCAACGTTTCCAAGTCCACCTTTGGTGCAACAATTCCTCACGTTCATGCCCAGCGGCTGTTGATGAGATGTATTGGGATTGCGTGAACGTTGCTTGACTTAACCTGGCATTGATCAAAGAAAATCTCATTTTCAATTACAGGATTACGAGGGTAGGTTTCTCTGTCTTTGCTCGTCTCACATAGATCAATAGTGGCTTCAAATGAAATTTCATCACTCACTGTCCTCATTTAGCCTATTTTTGATACATTGAACTTATTATATTTTCTATTTCTCATATTATGACATGAACTGTTTAAAGCATAAAAATACCATCCACCCACGCTACAGATTTTATCAATGTTCATACCAACATCCACTCTAGATGTTTTGTAGACAGAATGGATAAAATCCATGACAATATTGTGATGAATTTGACGATTTCAGACTACAGGAGTAGTCGAAATATTCGTTACAATAAATGTTAGTGTTTCTGAAGTAAACATTTTACGTGAGTTCTTTAGTGGATTTCCAATTGAATACTGCATTTTAATGACATAAATTTACAATATTAGTGACAATTTTAGGAAAAAATGGCGGCCATTTTGAAACGGCTGGCAACCCCCCTTACGTATGAAAAAAAAATGTTGCACATACTTTTTTGATTTATCTATGTCTACTCTACATCATATCCAATTTTCAAAAAATATAGCAAAAAAAAATGCAACCAACCAAAGTTTGCTGGACTATAATACAAGTGTCTCTATATTCTTTCCTTGGAAACGCATGGGATTTTTCTTTATGTTTAATTTACGGAACAATTACCCTATGTGATTGTACGCACCATTAATAAAACAGAGTTTTTTTTTTCTCTTTTGTGGGGTAACCACCACCACCTTTATCCATTTTCATACAATCAAGACAGTTTGATATTTCTCCATTTTTCTGGATTTTCATTTTTATGTACTTACACACTTATTTTTTAAAGCTAACTTCTTTTTGTTAAAGCGTATCTTTAGATAATAACGCACTCATTTCTATAAAATAGTTGAATATAATAAAAGCATAAAATAAAATTTTATATAAAAATCATAAAAATTATATAAATAAATGCTTTTTGCATATCACTCATTGACTATCACTGCGTTATATCTGAACAAGATAAAATAATGTTTGTACCTTTTTTTTTTTTTTTCTTTCTTTTTTTTTTTTTCTTTTTTTTTTTTTGTTTTATATTAATCCCTGTCTCTTATACACATCTAGATGTGTATAAGAGACAGGTGCAACTGTAAACTTAGTAATTATAACAAACCTAATGCATCCATATATTTTACAATTGACTTAAATACAGCCCATGGATTTGTAAAAGTAGGCTTTTTTAATTCAGTTAATATTTTTAAATTTTAATACTACAGAGTTATTATATAGTAACTATCGCCCCAGACTCTTAGCTACTCTGAACAAATATTCCCGCAATAGAGTGTATTGTTTGAAGGTTCTACGGAGGAGTATTATAGATGTGACCTACTGTATATAAGAACTGGCTGGTAAATCTCCATTTTACCTGATTTTTTGTTTCAGTTTATATCTGCTTCCATTCTTCCTTTTTTTTTTTTTTTTAACTATTAAGATTGTCTCCCTTCGAATTCAAGGCATCTTTAGGCATATACTAACATTGGCTATTGTTATTCCTTCATGTATTTTTATTGGAACCCTGGCCAAAGTATTCAATGTGAATATGCAAAGAATGACAGTAGCATATAGGTTTAACGCCTTTCATCATCAAAATATTGTTTTATTAATATATAAATTCCAGCTCAACGAATTACATGTAAATGTAAGAGATAGATCAAGACGTTGACATGCTGCTGAGGATAATAATGATAATAATAATAATAATGATAATAATAATGATAATAATAATAATAATAATAATAATAATAATAATAATAATAATATAATAATAATAATGATAATGATAATGATAATGATAATGGTAATAGTAATAGTAATAGTAATAGTAATAATAATAACAATAACAATAACAATAATAATAATAATAATAATAATATAATAATAATAATGATAATGATAATGATAATGATAATGGTAATAGTAATAGTAATAGTAATAGTAATAGTAATAGTAATAATAATAACAATAACAATAACAATAACAATAATAATAATAATAATAATAATAATAATAATAATAATAATAATAATCATAATAACATCTTGTAAGGCGCACGTATCCATCTCAGAGAGCTGCTCGCGGCGCCATAACCTTTACTAAAGATATGTGGAACGTTCACGCAGTTAAGTTAAATCTAACCTTTCACCATTTTAACAAAGAAAGATATTATCTCAGTCAGTATAAAACACATTACACGCTGATACACAACGTACCGGTACTCTGTAGATTAATGCAAATTTATATATTTTGTACGGAATCTTTTTCGCGTAAACATATATTAAATATAAATGAATTAGTATTCTTAGAATTATGGATATAAAATTGTAAGAATGTGGCTCCCTGTATCTACGAGCCGGATGTCGGCCTCGCATTTTCTGACTAATTGAAATAAAAAAATAAAAACATTTCTCTCCTGTAACTGGCTTTCGGCAGCGTCACATTATAAAGATGTTCGTTGACCAATAGAAAACAATAATATTGGTAAAGACATGTTCGTTGACCAATAGAAAACAATAATATTGCTGAAGACATGTTCGTTGACCAATAGGAAACAATAATATAAGTAAAGACATGTTCGTTGACCAATAGAAAACAATTACATTGCTAAAGACATGTTCGTTGAAGAACAGGAAATAATAATATTGTTATGAGCCAATTTAAAATACAACTGAAATTTCAATAGATAACATACAATAACGCTTGCATCATCGACGTTTGTCATTGGCAAAACTTCACTGCCCATATTGCATTTAAATCCGTATTGTTTAAATTCTGTCAACTCATTTTGATCATTTGTAATCGAAACATAGTTTAGATGTTATGCAATGTCACATTTTAGTTTTATGAATATAATATGTGTTTAAGAAATTTGATCCGTTGCTTATCAGATTAGGCCAATACAACCCGGTGGAAGACTTAACGTGCTGGTTTGCGTTTACGAAGGTACATCCGTACCTACGTAAACGCCGGGGTAACCCCTACCCGTCTCGAAAGATCTACATGGGCTCTTTAAAGTGCACAATTCTGTTTACTGGGCCGACGGTTTATAGTCCGAGAAGACTTATTCAACCACCAGAATCATAGGTGAGCGTGCCGCTCGAACCAGCGCCGATATTATGGCTGCAGGTTGCGATGCCTCTGCCTTAACCGCTCGACAATTCCACTCGCTTACTCAACTCAGTTTGAACAAAATGAAACTAAATAAACTAAATCTTGCTTAAAAATTACAAAATGTAATTCGGGATTACTTTTTCAATATTCAATTTCATCACGACGTGACTAATGTTCGGACTAACAATGAGCCCTACAAGAAATTCAGTAATAAACCAAGCAATAGGAAACAATACAACCCTGTTTCAAGACGATTGCTGGAGTGTCCCAAACCGTCAGCCTTGCTTGATGAGTCGGTCACCCTTGCAGAGTTGTTCAAACATCATAATACGCTGACCTAGTAAGACAGATGTTCGGTGGACTTTTTTTATGGGGGAAAATACTCAGCGGGTCTCGTAATGCATCGCCTGAACCATCTGTGTAGTTTACATTGTTTACTAGTGAATGTAAATTGTCGATACTATGTGAGCCAATGTTTTGAGTATAACTCTGGATAATTACATTGCCGTTTAATTCGATAAGATTGATATCTTGGCAACGACATAAATATTTAAGCCTATAAGTGCAGCCTAACATATTGACCCACATATCGCTACCGTTAGTTTACTTTTCAAACTCCTTCTGTACTAGTCATGGCCACCCAAAATATTTGTATCACATTGTATTAAATTTATGAAAAAAATGCCCATGACAACTTAATAATGTAATCAACGATAGTACCTCTTGAGTCATCCAATGGGGACGTGGTAACTTATTGATTGGGTCATTTCAAACAGAAACAACTGAAAAGAACCAAGTAATTGAATTTGATTTTGCACAATAAAATGAAACCGTGAATCTTGAAACGAAAAGTGCGCAAATGGGCATTAGTAACCATTCATGTGGTCATGTAAACTATCATACTAAACCTAGATCCCTAAACGACGCTCTTTGCATGTGTTCAACCAGGTAACGTAGATTTAATATCTTTAGTTCAACTCATGAACTATTAATCCCATGACATATCCCTGCGTTTCACATGAGTCAGTTGACGCGCGTTACAGTAACAGAAACATTTAAAAAGCACATGAAGGTCTCGTTTTCAGTAAAACGATTAGAGTACATGATTATGACAGAGGTTATCGAAAATTATGGGTTAGGCCTCCATGAAGCCAACATCATTGTTTATATTTGTTCACATGACCAACTTTAAATTACAAACGATAGAATGCATTATCGTACGTATCTGTGACGGGGTTGCCCCCTGGACATTTTCCCCCGGACAGTTACCCCCGGTATTTTGCCCCTGGACATTTTCCCCCCTTGACATTAGCCCCC
>NW_022707463.1:0-1930 GCF_011630105.1 Anneissia japonica | reverse complement strand
GGCCTATACTGTACTCTCAATTAAGCGCCGCGGCGCTTATTCGTGAGCGGCGCTTAGCAAAAAAAGGGGAAAATCAGGTTTGGTGCGGCGCTTATTCGAGCATTTACGGTATTTGATAATAATTACTGTTTTTTAGTTTTTTATTTTGATACAATTTTAAATATAAAATTTGACGTTTTGCATTTTGTATTTCTCTTTCCCATCTTGGGGAAATTTTGTGAATATATTGAACAGAATAAATAATAGTTCAATCTAAAACAAATGGTAGTCAATTTTCAGAATTTCCAGGGTTTTTGGTCATGCTTATGTATAGAGTTATCCAATGAATTGTTGGCATAATAACGCATATTACAGGTGTAAAAATAATCAGTAGGAGTATAGTACAAAACTTAGCACAAATCACCGTTTCCATGGGGAATATCCGGATTTCAAAACTGGCTGTCAATCATTTTAAAGGCAATGCTGTTACTTTTGGTGACCTAAACTGTTGCCATGCCTCGTAAGGACTTTAGTATGTGGCCACACGCATCCACTACAATACTCGTCAGTTGTACAACTGTCTCTTATACACATCTAGATGTGTATAAGAGACAGGGCCTGGGCCTACAAACGTTACAACTATTACTTGATTAAATTTGCATGAAAATCTCCCATTACATTTACGAGTGTTTTTTCCAATTCCAGTGTATGGTACCTAATGTATAAACTTTCTAAACGTTGATTTTTTGAATAATACAAAATAAATTATACAAGGTAGCGTATACTTGCCTGAACGATTCAAACTCTAGGAGTATTTTAATATTGACATCTTATTTGCGAAGCACAATGTCCTATAGAAGTACTCTTATTGATAGGAATTTGAATGACTTGGATATAAACGTTACATTAATAAATTTTGCATATATGATACATGAAACGTTAAAAAACTGATATAAATAATTGTTTAGACCTAATTCATGGAATCTGTGAGAGTGTAAAACATTTCCATTAATTATAATAATAATAATTAATAATAATTAATAATAATAATAATAATAATGATAATAACAATATAAAATAATAATACATTGGGTTGTCAATTGAGCTATAACTAAAGTTTCATGCTTCAACTATGGATACCTTCCTTAATGGCATACCTTCTTCTTCTTACTTCTTCTCGAATAAGCGCCTTGGCGCTAATAGCATTTTTGGAGGCTTAAGTGCGGCGTTATTCGAGAGCGGCGCTTAAAAAATATTGACGTGGTGCTTTCCATGCCTGTTCCTGTGTACCTTTATCTCATGTATTCCCGTAGTTCAGCCTATCATCGTAAATAAACGTTTATAAAGAAATACTTGTCTTCATTGTGTTATTTATTCATTTCAACACATATACGCTTTGTAGTCAAAACCCATTTTCTCAAAGTGTTTCATTACACAAAAGGATTATAGGCCTATACTGTACTCTCAATTAAGCGCCGTGGCGCTTATTCGTGAGCGGCGCTTAGCAAAAAAAGGGGAAAATCAGGTTTGGTGCGGCGCTTATTCGAGCATTTACGGTATTTGATAATAATTACTGTTTTTTAGTTTTTTATTTTGATACAATTTTAAATATAAAATTTGACGTTTTGCATTTTGTATTTCTCTTTCCCATCTTGGGGAAATTTTGTGAATATATTGAACAGAATAAATAATAGTTCAATCTAAAACAAATGGTAGTCAATTTTCAGAATTTCCAGGGTTTTTGGTCATGCTTATGTATAGAGTTATCCAATGAATTGTTGGCATAATAACGCATATTACAGGTGTAAAAATAATCAGTAGGAGTATAGTACAAAACTTAGCACAAATCACCGTTTCCATGGGGAATAGCCGGATTTCAAAACTGACTGTCAATCATTTTAAAGGCAATGCTGTTACTTTTGGTGACCTAAACTGTTGCCATGCCTCGTAA
>NW_022707462.1:0-944 GCF_011630105.1 Anneissia japonica | reverse complement strand
AGGGACTGCATATAACTTTTGTATTTAATTTTGATCATCTTAAATTCCCTTCTGGCAATGAAAGATCTTTTGATTCAAGCGTTTATGGTTGGCACAAGGTCACGGGGAGCAGCATCAATTAAATAATAAAAAAGAGAAACACTATCATTAACATTGTTACAAGTGTCAATTAAATCAAAAGGAATAAAATTAAAGGTATTATTATAAGGTCAGCATCATTAATAGCCTTAAAGTTAAAATGTTGTCTAGAATCTTTAGTAAAATTCTTTGGAGTAGAAAATTGAAATATAAAAGATAAAGATACATGATCAGAATCAAAAATATTCTGTCCGGCAGAAATATTAGAAATTAAATCAATTGAATTATTGCACAAAATTAAATCTAAAACATCGTTATTGCATGTAGGATTGGTATTACACTGAAACAGATTATGACCGTTTATAAAACAGTCAATAAAAAGTTCACCAATCGAGTTGGCAGGTGCAGTTCCAAATCCATCTCTTGTCCAGGTAATTTCAGAAAGATTCAAATTTCCAATGAGAACAATCTGGTGCTGCGAATACATTGTTGGTGCGTCTTCAACAGACTGAGCAATTTGCAAAACAGTGTCCCTACCAGTGTTGGGTAGCCTGTAGATAATTGCGATTAATAAGCATTTTGTCTTGCTCAATTTTACTTCAACCCAGAGAATTTCAAGATCTCTTCTCTCTAAATGCTCTAGTTGCTGAGATTTAAATTTATTTGTGGCAAGGAGTAGAACACCATCACCTCTTCTACCATCGTCTCTATCTCTTCTGTGAATGGTGAAGCCTTTGCTATAGAGTTCTGAGTCTGCGACTGTTGAATTTAACCATGTTTCGGTGAATCCAACAAAACAGAATACAGAACTATATGTATCCATTTTATTCTTCAGATTTCTGAGGTTTTGGTATTTGGGATTGTTA
>NW_022707461.1:0-1737 GCF_011630105.1 Anneissia japonica | reverse complement strand
ACATACATAAATATAATTATATTAAATTTTAATTTAATTATTTAAAAATTTATATTTATCAAATATATTTAAGTTGTTAGCACTACTCACGATTATTGGTTTATTCCACTCATGAAGCCCAAGAACTCGAGTTAAACCAGCAGCAAGTCTGTCAGTATCGTAACGGGCAAGGAGTTGCTGATGAGTGTAATAAAAAAGTTCCCCCTGACGGTCATTGTAAGCAAAAAATGGATTTGCGATATGCCATTGCCAGTGAAAGAAGTTGAATCCTACATCTTCTCTGAAGTGCGCCAATTGTGACTCAGGATCTCGGCGGTTGGAAGTCGAGAACAGATCAAGATCAAGTCCTCGCACGATCTGCGAAGTTCCGGGTAAATTAGCTTCGGCTGTCGCCTGATCGATCTGTCCGTTGACGAAGAATACTTGCGCGTGAAGCTGAAATACGGGCGGAATGCGCACTCCCGTCGCGTCATCTCGTAACTGGATGGCAACGTGAAATGAAAACAACCACAGCTCCGTATTAATGTTATCGCGGAAATAGGTGGCCAATTGAATGAATAAATCGAAGTTCTCAGCACTGTTAAGAAATTGGATAACTATCTCAGCTTCCTGACGATGTGATTCGACGAAAACAGAAAATTTATCTCCGCGAGGCAGAACCCCGACGCCCGCTGGGAGATTTGCATCTTTCCCGACACTGTCGTCCAAAGGTTTGGCCGGTATTAGTACGTCTAATGTCGATTTTTGTTTGGCGGTATCTGAAAATAATGACACATTCTCGTGTATTTATCAATCCATAAATGATTATGTAACTTTTACAATTAATAGATCGCTAATAATAATATAACAACACTAATTAAACGTTTATTAAAAATATAAATTTATTTGCTTGTAGTATACTCATGGGGTGATGGATGGGATGAGCACGGTGCAGATTTTACGTAGGTAGGCCTACATCCTGCAAATGACCTAATGATCCATAACCGTAGAGTAACAGGGGCTGTATAAACCAGTACACCGGAGTAACCCCCTACTCGTATCGGAAGATGTGCTGTGTTCTATAAAGTGCACATGGATCAATTGTGTACACTGGGGCCTACGGTTTGTAGTTCTTATCCGAGAAAACTTGTTTCACCACCTGAAACATAGGCGAGCCTGCCGCTCGAACCAGCGCCGACTATGGATGGTTGCGGCGCCCCTGCCTAAACCCCTCGCCCATTCGACTCACCAGATGATACATGAATTATACCGGCACGGAAACCTACCTATTGATCTTTTGTTTCTTGCTGATCTGTTTTCAACAACCTTGAAACTCTCCTTTAAATTCGAAACAAGCTTAAACAAATAAGAAAAATAGATCTATTGTATAATGGTATATCCAATTGGAGTGCAGGTGTTACTTGGTGGTTAAGTTACCGGTACTTGCCTTTCTCATGGTCCTGGGTTCAATTCATGGTAGTGAAAGGACGTTTTCTCACGACCAAAACTCCACTCTCCACTCCCTCAGGTTTATAGGCCTAATGAGACTTAGTTTAGTAGAGCAGCATATTGTATTTGATTGTTTAAGACATTGCCACTTACGGTATCGTGTAAGGCTATTGTGAATAATATTGCTATTGACAATTATTGGCCTTTGCGCCTAAATAAATATTGTAATATAAAAGAAAGAAATAAATATTTTCCGTTTCTTTCTTATGTTACATTATATTGTAATTGGCCTATTTAAATATAGGCCTA
>NW_022707460.1:0-508 GCF_011630105.1 Anneissia japonica | reverse complement strand
TATCGTACTCACTCGAGTCAATCCGAGATGGCCCGAGTGAAGTTTCATGTAAATGTTTCGTACGGGAAAAAAAATCGCCACCCGGTCGACAGTGGAGGTCCCGATTTGTGAGAAGAGCATGCGCACTGGAAGCGCCACTTCCATTCCAGGGTTAAATTGGCTATTCTGACGCCACCACACGGTTGTCACAATATTTGCTGATATTCAAAACCAGCTATGCTGACTGTGACTTATCCTAGATACCAAAGTGGGGCAAACATTGGAAAACTTTGCTGTTCCAATGAACTGTAGCAATCCACTCGAAAAAATAAAATAAAACGGAGAAACTATTACTATATATTTTTTTTAATTTGTTTTAGCCAGTGTATGCACTGCATACCTTCCTTGCCTTGATGGTCTGCGTAAACGGAATATGGAGAGATAAATAATAACAGATAAATAAAAACATGTAATAATCTATCAAGCATAGCTCATCAGTGAAAATTTTTATATTTCACTTGCATGAAAA
>NW_022707459.1:0-3402 GCF_011630105.1 Anneissia japonica | reverse complement strand
CAGGTGACATTTTGTTGGGGGGGGGCGAGACTGGGGGAAGCAAGTAATTTTTGAAGGAACGTGCATACCTCGCTAGATACGCCACTGTAGTCAAGTAATACAGTCTAATGGACTCATAAACCAAGGACTTCAACTAGTCAACAATTAACTAGTTAACAGTCTTTGCATAAGCTGCAGTAATAATGTAAAGGAATTTATTTTACACATGTTGCAAAGGGATACATGGTGCTGGAAATGGTGTTATTGCCAGAAGGTCACTGGATCTATAAATCTGCAAAAAGTGCCCAAAGCACAAGCTCCTCTACACTCTAGTCAAGCTTTATATAATGAACACAGGACAATACATTCAATGCTACAACAATCTAATAAAAGGTACTTATCTATACTTCTGAAGGGAGAGAGATGGTAGACATAGAGCAGTGTCACCCCTGAGTGTAAATTCAGTAGTAAACCAGAATTTTGTAAATTCAGTAGTAAACCAGGGGCCAATCCTTTGCTCATTTTCAAAGAGTGATACATGTTTTTTAACATATACATGGATCATGTAGTACATGGGACAAGCAACTTCAAAGTCCCTTTGAAAAGATGGTACGCTATAAGCTGCACTTCACAGACAAGCTTGATTGAATAGATCCCATGGGAGTGAAAGCAAGTCATGGTTCAGCGCACACCGCCCCACACAGCGATTAGCAAAAATAATACTCAACTGCAATATGCAGCTATGCAGACGCATAAAACCTGTGCGCTTTCGTGCGGCAGTCTGCAAGGGCACCGATCAATAGGACCCCTAAAGGATCTCCGACAGATCCATAGGGCCACTAGGGAATCTGAGCTACAGAAGCCTGTTGAGGCTCTGAATGTTGATCGACAAAATAAGACGAGCTAACTGCAGTTAAATCTAAACCCTAAACCTGCAAGGGCCCCCACTCTTATGAAGCCACAGGCCCTAAGCTCCGGCGTTACACCACTGCGTCTATAATGAGGCTTGGGGTATGGCACGGAGATCGAACCTCGAACCTTGACATAGCGGAAAGAATCTCAGCAACCAAGCTACAGTTTTTCCTATTGTCATTTAACTTACTGGGGCTGGACTATATGGAAATGGTGGTTTGTAATCTGCCCTGTTGGTTGTCTCTAGGTGACGCTTGTCATGATCAGCATGATGCCTTGGCAAAACGGAACCAAATCCTCTCTGTGGACATCCAGTGTCCCTGCAAATTAAATGTAAATACATTTATTTAAATATTATATTTTTAAATGAGTATGACTGTTGACTTTTTCAGTTATCCAAAGGAGAATATCTTTAAGGTAGAATGTAAGAATCTGTATTCAACTGCTGGTGATTTTATAATAAAGAGGCTGACTTTTTATTGAAGTATGTAAACTTTAATTTTAAACGAGAAGTAGGCCTATGCATGAGTGCATATCATGCATATTTTGGCATAGATCTGCATCAAATACATGTGTATATTGATGTACAGTATATTATAAAATGGAAAAAAAATGAGTGTAAAACAAAACAAAAAGGGAAAAAATTATGTAAATTAATGGGATTAACCACAGGAAAGAGAAAAAAAAAACATCTTTAAGCTAACCTGTCAATATTAGCATGTTGGTATGTGTCAACGGTCACCATTGGTTTTCTACTTTCCTGTTCTTCAAAGTCCTTCTTCAGATGAATCTGTTCCATGGAGGCTTGGGTTGTGGTCAGTGGGAAGGACTAAAAAACATAAAAATATTGAAAATTTCACAAATTGAAATATGGAAATATTCTGCAACCTAAAATTAACATAATCTTAAAAATTAAAACTATTATTATTCCCATAATTTTTGAAAATATTTTAGTAAATTATAGCTTTCAACAGAAAATTAAAAAAGTAAAACATTTCACAAGTGAAGGGACGTTTAAAGCCGGAACCTCACTGTGCACAACGGTCACAGGCCTTCAGGATTCATGGAAAACTCAACACCAAGACGTGTCTGCAACGGATCATTTTTAATGACGATCAGTTCAGACTGCCACCAACAATCAGCAGACAGCGTCACTTCATCTAGTGCTCACATGGAAAGGAGTTGGATTTGCCAGCTGACAGTTGTACGACAAAGAGAGTGTCCAGCTTATACTAATATCATTCTTATGAGCTTGCAAATATAAAATACCCTTAAATTTCTGAGAGAAAATTTAAAGGTTTTCGTAGTGAAAAGCCTATAGATCATTCAAACTGTGACTTATTGAAAGTGATAATTTATGTTGTTATTTAAAAATGAGCAGTTCAAACTTTTATTTTTCAGGGTAATTTTTTTTTCTTTTTATTTTTTTTTTTGGGAAATATATCTTTATAAACTGACACAAGAGTCATGATGTATTGACAGATATTTTGAAAAGGAGATTCGAAGGAAAGAGAAGAAAAAATGTCATTTAAAGATAAAGGACCACTTTACGACTTTATGACACTTGTTGGGATCAGTGAAATCAAGAAATTTGCCAACAGGGGGTCCAACATGATCGACAGGGGGTTGGAACCAAGTGGTCGAATGGAGCCTCAGTCAGGGTCTCTGAATAAAAATCCCTGGTACGGTACAGGAAGAGCTTTATGGCCCAATAATAGAGATTGGCAATCAAATGATATTTGGATGGGCAAAGTATTATGCCTGGTCCGACGACCTTGTTGTGGCATCTGACAATGGCGGGGTTGGGGAGGGGAAATGCCCTCCCTGGTATCATCACTGATTGAGATACAGAGAATGGCCCACCATTACGACAATATTTTGCTAGCAGTGCAATTTTATTCCCTGAATTCGACCTCAAGGTAGCTTCCTCATGGGCTAACGGTACACTGTGGGTGATCAGTCAAGCGCGTAACGGATTTGGAACAGTTCATTTGTAATTTAGAGGGTTCCACAACTACAAATTAAACGCCATAACATTTTCATATGGACTTTCAATTTTTATTCTAAACAACATACATAATTATCTAAATACCATTCACAGTTTTATTTTTATCCTCAAAAGAAGACATCTCTACCCTGCTTTACAGTCTTCACCACTCACATATACGTAGTCATGTACACACAAGAAAATGGAATCGACCATCTCAAACCAGTGAACCGCTCGAAAAAATGGGGTGTTTTACAAAAACTGACATTTATATACTGCTGGTACTAAAAATCTATACGTTTTTACTGCATATAACTTACATCACTTGAATCTCTATCCTTTTCTTTTGCCTATGATCATAATTTTAGTGTTGAAAAATAAGGATAATTTAGTCATTTTATCTGTTTTTCCAGAGTATATTTCAAGCTCTGCATCCACGTGAGCGTCAGACTGCCATAGGCTTGTAATGCTTAAGCATATGGTGAGGAGTTTTGGATGATTTTCATAAATCTGATTGGTCCGAT
>NW_022707458.1:0-870 GCF_011630105.1 Anneissia japonica | reverse complement strand
ATATGGAGACAATTATTTCGAATCCCTCTTTCCAAGAGGGGATGCAAATGCTTTGTGAAAATGAGAACGCCGCGGTACTCATTTTCACAAAGAAATACACACAACTGGTTAGCTAACAATTATGTCAATGTTACATGAACACCTGGGAAGGAAGGTGCAATCACGTTGTTACCTAGCAAACGTCTGTACTGTAAGGGGGAGGGGCTGTTGTTGTACTGTGTAGCGGAGGACGATGAGGCATAAGACTAGGCCTAGGCTTAAGACAGTGGAATTATATGTGATAGAGAGTACACTTTCGGAAGAAATAAATTAAAATAAGAAAAAAAAAACAACAATAATTAATTTGCTGATCTGGTACCTTGTTTAAGTATTATACAATGCTAACAATGCGGCTCTTGTAGCCCTGGCTTGGGCAAGGCACGCATGTGCAAAGCAGTGGTGTTTGTTTATCCATGAAAAAAGCACGCCACCGGGAAAGTTTGCCTTACCAGGAAAAGGTGACGTATCTAGCTTATGACGTATGCATGCTCACTAATGTGAGTGTGACGTCACCAAAAAATGAATATTTTCTATTATAACCAAAATATTAATAACTACAAAGTTTATGGGCGTAAATTCGCTTAATACGAATGAAGGGTTGCACAATCTCCTTGCCATACAAATTACAGCTCCCACTGACGTCTCAGTCGAGAAATACGGGTACCTGAAGTTTTTCTCGCAAATCTGACTACAAAACCATATCCAAATTTCACGTTCCACTTTTGACCCTGAGTTGTGCTTCGCACTCGCCGCTGAGGGCGGCGTACCGGGAACCCTGCGTCCAGCATGGCGAGCACATAAGTTTCTCACATGGTTGTTTACTGCATCTCT
>NW_022707457.1:0-3097 GCF_011630105.1 Anneissia japonica | reverse complement strand
GTGAAGGGGCAACTGCATGCACTGATTGCCCACCAGGATATGCTTGCCCGGACAACCTTGAGTCAAGCAAGGTTGAGTGTTTTGATGGATACTATTCCACGGGAATGGCTACAGAGTGTACCAGATGCTCAGCAGGCTCCTACTGTCCAAATAAAGGGTATGGTCAATTATGTTATTATTTTTGTTTTCAAAAGAAAAAAGAAATATGTAACAGACAGGGAATGCCTTGTGAATGCATACATTTACTGCGAAGGCATGCCATTAGCTACACCACTGATCTAGGGATTTGGCAACAGGTTGTTACGTGTAGCTTTAATTTTGTTATTATTATTATTATTGTTATTATTATTATTATAATGTTACAATCTAAATATGAGGCTAAAGCTGCATTTACACTAGACACGATACAGATGCGCGCAGTGTTGAAGAATACAAACTACGCGATGATATGTTGTCGTCATGTTGTTATCGTGTCTAGTGTAAATCTACCTTTAGGAGGTAGACTCATTTTATTTCATAAGAATGGGTATTGGAAGGCAAGCACATTAACTGCTAAGCTGTAGCTGCACTCATAAACATTATGGTGTCATTTATTTTCAGAGATGACGTTGTAATTACCTGCGAAGCTGGGACCTATTCTGGTAAAAATGCCACCGAATGTACACCGTGTCCTGCTGGTTATGCCTGTCCAAACACAGACGGAACTGACATACGTGAATGCCAACCTGGCGAGTACAGTACATCACGAATGAAGGCCTGTGTGCAATGCCCGGCTGGATTTGCATGCCCATTTACTGATAACAATTATGTGGAATTATGTGGAACTGGTTCCTACTCAATCGGCCAACAAACGGCTTGCAAACCATGTCCTGCCGGATAGTAAGAAGATCAATATATATTTAATTGAAATTTTAAATCTGAAGGAGTACTGTACAAGCATAAGCATGACCTGTGTTATTTTATTTACCTGCTACATTTACATATTTTTATTCACCAACAAGTGTTTATTATTAAGTGTGCTGTTTACTGTTTTAAATTGTATTTTAACACGGCCCAGGGAAGAACAGCCATTGGCTGGGTCTGGGTCACATGTGTATAAATTAAGTTTATTATTATTATTATTATTGTTATTATTATTATTATTATTATTATTATTTATTTTTCATAATTTTTTTTGCTAAATACAAAAATCAAAATTATATTTGATCTTTTTTCCACCTTCTGAAAAGCTTGCTAAACAAGTTTTAAAAACCATCTTGGCCTACTTTGTATATGGTGATTATTATTACTGTTATTGTACACCTTATATTGTTTTTATTTCTCTTTGAAGCATGTGTCCTCTGACCAATCAGGAGCTGTTAATTGAATGTCCAGCTGGATATTATTCCTTGGGCAACCAGTCCCATTGCCTTGCTTGCCCAGCTGGGAAAGCATGTCCGGACAAAAATGTTGAACCAAGGTAAGATACATAGTAATTTACTGACTGTACAATATTTAATATTGTCAAACCATGATGTCAAAAACCTACCCCACTAATGTCAGGGTCAGTCTTACACTCAAGAAGGGGAATATTCAGTGTAATTCAATTTAGTTCAGTTCTTTATTTCAGATTGTTCCCTATACAGGAAACACATTACAAGAAAAAATATATAAAATACAGATAAGCAAAAAAAATAATCCACAAAAACAGCACAAAATCTTATAACTCTCAAATGATGTCTTGTTTCTTGAATCTATTCCTTGTCTAGTCCTTTACCAGAAATCAGAAAATTATATAATGTAATGTTAGAAAAGAAAAATAATAATAATATAAAAATAATAATTTGATAGTTTCATTGCAAATGAGCTTAAGTAAAAGTTTAGGAACATTTTTAGTCAAAAAACTTAATTTAAATACTTTACTTGTCAGACTATTAAATATGTGCATGATATTTTCTGCTCACTACTTTACATCACCACTTAACATGATTGTATTAACTTGGGACTCAATATAGACAGAGGCTATGTAACCCACTACACAGTCTAATGTATTGTATACTTCGTAGCTTATTGGCGTGCATTTCGATACTTAGAGTATGTATTATACTGTCTTACCTGAGATTAATCAGTGGACCTTTCAGTTATTGGTCTCTATTTTTTTTGATATAATTAATTATCCACTATTTCCACCTCATACTGTTAATTTGATTATAGACCTGCTTACCACAATTTATGCTTACTGTTTTATATTGTCTTATTATCAGCTTGTTTGGAGTGTCCTCCCTCCATTTTCCATGTATAAAATAAATTGATTTTATTTCATTTATACAGTTTCCTGAAGAAGTTCACTGCATGAATGAAAGCTTGTGCTAATAAAATATATGTTAGTCTTCAAAGTGCTGCCTGTCATTTTTACTGTCTATTACTATAATTCAGACTAACACAGCTATACCCATAGAGCTATTAAACAACTTCTGACAAGATGGCGCAGCAATGCAGAGTTATGTATGTGTACCATCCAAGATGGCCATCGTAGTAAAGTGCCACCTTCATTCTTAGTATACATATTATTACATATTAATACGCCCTCTGACTGACTATTATTTCATTAATGATAATGAATAATGGTAATAACAAATTATTAAACTATTGTAGCCAAAATGAGGCCAAGTGGAGCATCTTATTCAAAAATAAAGTACCAAGGAATGAAAACTAAATTCGTGTACATTACACCCAAACACCGCAACGCTCGAGTTTCAACATACATGTAACTAACTGTACTGAACTTTCTGAGTAAATTGAGGGCGCAATTGCAAACGATAGTGCTTAAATCTTTGATTGGCTAAATCTATGGCAGCCATCTTGGATGGTACACACACACAGTTCTGCGTATTTCGAACATCCAATATATTGGGGTTAGCGCTCTAGTATTCTTATTATATCTCTATGGCTATACCCCACTATTTCATGATGTTTACTTTATATTCTTCAGCATATCTTGTGAACCAGGTACTTATTCTCTGGGAACTGCGACCTTTTGCACAGACTGCCCACCTGCGTATTACTGTCCAGCAACTAACAGTGGACCAAAAAGATGTGATCAGAAGTATTACTCAGA
>NW_022707456.1:0-7071 GCF_011630105.1 Anneissia japonica | reverse complement strand
TTATTATTTTTACAATTATTATTAAATATTTTATCGTCATATCATGTTTGTTAATATTTATTGTTATTATCATCATTAGTAAATAATAATATCATCATATGCTATTAGTATTATTCTTATTGTAATGTACTTATTGCTTAGAATGATTTTTTAAAACTATTTTTAAAGCATTAGGCCTAGTACATTTAAGACATTTTTGTTATTAAAAACTGTTTGTAGAGGCCCTAAGTAATTTAGACAAAACTAATAGAAATTTCTTAATAATTTTAGATACTGTACCTAATTAATGTAAAAACATTGTTATTCGTTGGACTATTGATATTACCTTTAATGTTTACAAAAAATTAAGTAACATTTGCTTTGAATATAAATAATACAATGAATAGGTATTTAAACGTGTTTTCTTTTTGAAAGGTAACTTCTCACAAATGTATATAGGCCTATGTTATAAAATTTACAAACCTAGTACATCCCTGGAAAGAGACATCTAAAATAATCTACACGAGATGTTATTGAGAGACACTGTTCTTTTTTTTCTCTTTCAGATGGATTGGTTACATCTTCTAGAAAGAGGAAAGGTATAACCACATTATTAACAGCATCATCACTACCTTCATCAATACCATCACCAATATCAGCATCATCATCCTTATTATATACATTATCATCATTATTCTTAATATCATCATCATGATTATTATTATATTATCCTTATTATTATATACTATTAATAGATAACTGACAAAATAAATGACATATTCAATAATAATACAATCCATATATATATAAATATATATACAGTAGGCATATAAAGAGCACGTGTAAAAATAGGAGAAATGGAAAAGGCGAAAATTCCAATACTACTACTACTACTACTACTACTACTACTACTACTACTACTACTACTACTACTACTACTACTACTACTACTGCTACTACTACTACTATATAGGCCTATGTGTGTATACATATAAATATATATTGAAGAGTGGGTTAGCATGTATGCTCCAAGTGAAATAAAATGCAAAAGCAATGAAAAAACGGTGTACAATCATTAAAAGCTGACTTGCGGAACACAAATTTATTAAGCTATAACAAAATCAAACGGATATTTCGATAGCTCCTGTTATCTTTATCAACGTTAAAGTGAGAAAACTTTGGAGATCTTACATATACATAAAAAATAATAAACCAATCAGAATCAAGTTATCAATACAATTAGTTGATTGGACCACAAAATATAAGTTCAGTGACAAGTCAATGGGCGAATTAATTACAATTAAACCATGATAAAATGTCGGCAAAATGATTATGTAAGCGATAGTTTATTGGTGGTGCCATTGAACCAGCTTAATGCTAAGACTTATTTAACTACAGTAAACAATAACAGGAAATAAAACATTGGTTTTGATTGGTTAAACACTTTTGGTACTTTTTTGGTAATTTTTTCATTCCTGATGATGACATAATTAATGTCGAAATATTGAATCCCAACACGATGGCGTGTATTTCAATACTTGGAGTATGTATTATACTTTCTTATCTGAGATTAATCAGTGGACCTTTTGGAAATAAAACATAGTAAGATTAATGAGGTCCTATATAATTAAAACAATTGTAGAATAGAAAATAAATAGCAGAAATATAAGGTATATACCAAAGGATCCACTGATTATACGTAAATATAATATGAGTATGGTGACTCCGAAAAATGACAGACGTGAGGCCATAGTTGATTCTACGTTTCGTTCTTTATTGGAACATTGTCAAGAATGAATAGTTTAAGTCCAAAAGTACTGACAAACATACCAAAAATCAATACAAGATAAATTTTTACCAATTAGAAAGAGGTAGGCGGAACATGGAGACAAATGATATTCTGATAAATAAATTGATAAACAAAATAAGATAGTGACAAACAAATGATTATTTTAGAACAAAAGCAAGTTAGCACTTATGCTATGTGAATAATGCAAGCTCTTTAGAGGCTCTGAGACCATAGTTTAGACTAGGCTTGTATCTTCTTATTGCTAAGGCTTCAGCAAATAAAATTTCAGACCAATGTAAAGAATCATGAATAATATTAATATTTTCAAATAATAAGGACTCAATAAGAGATTGTTTGGATGTATTGTCAGCCGTCATAAGATGTAGACCAATTATATGGTTAAAACCTTCACAACTCTCAATGTGTTCATGTACACTACTGTTTACATTACGAGAATGTTCAACAGCTCGAACTTTTAAGCATCTATCTGTTTTGCCTATTTAACTGTCGAGGCATCCAGGACATTTGAATTGCTCTTTTGGCGTCCGATCCTTATTAGAAGTAAAATATGAAATTTGTTTGGTTTGCCAGAGCGTAACAAATTTAACATCCTTAGTCAGATGTCTACTTTTCTTTTTAATACATTTATGGATAATAAAGCTACCTTGCTTACCAATGAAAGGTAAGCGCATCCAAATTTTCGGCCTATTATCAACATTAATATTATCAGTTACATTATTCTGGATATTTAGATTAGAAAGAATACGATGGAAAATATACTTAGGGAAACCATTCCATGACACCAGTTTCTTAATCATGTCAACCTCTTTATCCAATGATGAACCAGGGGAACATATTCTATGTGCCCTGTACACTAAGGCTACGTATCCAAGACACCTTATGCGCCCATGGAACAATACTCTCAAAATGAGCATATTGCCCTGTATGGGTACCCTTCCGATAAATACCCATAGTACCTTGCATACGGTATCAAAAGAAATATCAAGAAAATGAATATTAGCAGAATTCTCAAAAGACTCAAATGTGAACTTAATATTACGATGAAAAGAATTAAATAAATCAAGTATATAATTAAAATCAGAAGGCTTAGCAAGCAACCGAGTATCGTCTACAAGACGCGTGTAGAATTGAACAGTGCCGTCATTAACCAAACCAGGAATTAACGATTGCTCAAGCTCAGTCATGATAATGTTGACCGCTTAATTGTTGGTGGCGGCCTCAAGTATTTCAGATATTTGAAATTATTTAGATAAAAATCTGTTTTATTTTAGATACCTATCAATTTGAAAACATTCTTTTTCCTTGGGCTATTCATATTATTTTTTATTTCTTAAAAATGACATTTGTATTATGTTATTTACATTTTTTCTGTTTAAAAATGAATTAATAAGGTATTTTTGAAAAAATAGTCTTAGATAATACATAAGAAAAAATGACAATAGTAATAAAACAATTGATATTGTTAGATTGATAAATTCCCAGTTTCAATATTATGTATAAATACATGTTGTTGTTATCGTCACAAGCCCGTATCCAGGGGGTGCGATGTGTACCGCCTCTCCCACTTTTTCCCACAGCATCCCAATTCGAAGAAGATGCTGTAGTTGAGAATGTGCCAATTATAAAAAAAAATATTTTCTTTAACAAACATTTTAAATAATAAAAGTATTCATAAAGTATACTGCATAATTTTCCACGAAGTACAAAGCTGAAGTTTATTAAGAGTTCTTTAAACCCCTCTAATACAAAAGTTGCGATCTAAACGGTCTAACCTTTGACCACAAGGGGAATATTATCATCATCATTATCACTCTTAATATCATCATAACCATTATCCAAAATAATATACACGAAAGAAAATAATATTGAGATTTGTATAATTCAAAGGTCATATTTTTCTTCAGATGGATTGGCTGCATCTAAAAGGAAGAAAGGTATAATCACATCTATTTGTACAATCGGTTTAAAAAGTAATTCCATTATCAGTGTAATTGGTAGTCGAATATCAATATGATGTTGAATGATTTTACGCATCTTGTTTTTCTGCACACAGAAGTCGAGCAGTCGACGGTGAGCAGCAGCAGCTCATCTAAAAGGAAAGTTGAATCTTCTGAAAGGGAGAAAGGTATAATCTTGGTATAATCACATTTATTTTGCACAGTGTGTACATCATGTTTAAAAACTAATGCCATTATGACTGTAATTGGTCGTCGAATGTCAATATGATATTGAATGGTATTACAAAATTTGTTTTTCTGTACGCAGGTGAGCAGTCGACTGCGAGCAGCAGCAGGCCAACGGATCAAGATGCAGTGTGTACGTACGGAATACCCTCACTTCGCACACAAAATTTCAAATTGGAAAAAGCCGATATTTTAAAAATAGTCGAAAATGTATCAACGATAAAATTTATTTTCTTTTAAACATTAAAGAAAATGAAAATATTAGAGAGAGTTGTTCACGGAAACGAGGCTGAAGTTTACTCAGTAAAGCCCTCTAATACCAAAATTGAGATCCGAACGGTTCTGATATTCGACCACGAGAAGAATATTATCATTATCATTGTCGTCATTATCATTCTTATTATCATCATAACCAATAATATACAGGAAACGAAATAATGAGATTTGTTTAATTCAAAGCTTTTTTTTTTTTTTTTTTTTTTTTTTTCAGATGGAATAGTTACTGGTAGGTCTACATCTAAAAGAAAAGTTGCATCTTCTAATCGAAAAAAGGGTATAATCACGTTCATTTTGTACTATACGTACATCAGCTTTAAAAAGTAGAGCTACTATCACCGTAATTCTTAGTATGTCAATGTGATGTTGAATGATAATACGCAACTTGTTTTTCTGCACGCAGGTGGGCTGTCGACAGGGAGCAGCAGCAGGGGCAGACAAGAAGATCCAGATTCATCGGACGATAACAGCCTCGGGTAATTACAAGTAAATAATTTCAGTAACATTTTCAGGCACAAGAATAGTAATCATTGTGTATGCCAATAATCGGGCGCTTTCGTTTGAACGACGACGGTAGGACCTAGAACGTAAAAACGTCACTAAAAAAGTCACATGCGAGAAAGTTGAGTTCTCGTTGTCGCCTGGATTCTTGGCCCGAATCTACGCTGAGAACGTAGGATGAACATGGATGAGTGAATCCGTTCTAGAGTTACGTAGTCGCTTAAATCGAAAGTTCTCTATATTTCTTCGCGCCGTCAAATTCTATTCAATTACTCCGTCTTCTACAAATCAAGTTTTTTAAGTGTATATGTAATATTTTGAAATATACTTTTCAGGAAAAATGGAGGTCAGAATCCGAGCGATGTTGGAGGTAAATGTTCTTGGGGGACTGTAATTATATTAACCATTTGCTGTTGCTTTCTAATTTCATATGAAATTTTGGAAACAGAAATATTGAATATTAAACAAATACTTATCTCCTTTATGGTTTTAATAGTTATTGTCCTGATTGTATACAATACGTCCCATATCATTTGTCCTTTTATTAAATTACATTTTAAAAAGACTTTATGGTCTGTGATAATTGGTGTTTTTTATATATTTGATATTGTATCTCCTGAAACTTTATACAGTGAAGTAAAAAAATTATTCAATAGTACAATACAGTAATACATTGATTATATTTAAGCCCGTGTTATTTGATATTATTTTGATTCAAGTATATAGACGTTCTAAATTGATTTAAAAGACTTACTGTATTACATTCCAGAAAATGTTAGGTTAAAGCACTGGAAAACTTTCTAGAGTATGCTTTTGATATGGTTATTGTTGCTTTTTTATATCCTAGGGGCCTATAATCGGATGTGTCACAAATGCAACACACTTTCAGCGCTATAAGTATCCTAAATGTATCAAATTTATAATTTCATACTTTTAACATCTTATTTATAGAATGGCGTATACTAGATAAACTTATTTACAGAAGGGCGTAAGCTATAAGACTAAGTATCATTATATTACATTGTCCTTGTTTTTAATATTTTTAGAAGAATTTTATAATGTATTTTTGCGTTGTGTGAATTAAATTGAACTTATACTAAGTAGCTGTACATAGATAGACATTGATTTTAAACGTCTTTAAACATCATCAATTATACAAAGAGGATTAGAATTTTACTGCTAAATCGTCATAAAAAGTACTCTAAAGCGAGTCCCGCCAATGTGAATGTCGTGAATCCGCTCAGTTAATTTTAGAGCTATCGAGGAGAGGTGGTTCCATAATATTTTGTGGTATTACTTCTGTTATAGCAAGATAAATGCTTTCATTTTTGTTTTATTCATGACTACGCTAAATGGCATAGATTATTAGGTCAACATGTAGGAGGTTTTTGATATAGTTTCTTTTATTATAATATTTTGAACAGCTAGAAATTCAATGCAGCTTTATCTTATTTAAAATAAATGTGTATAACTTCTCTTAGTTTGTGCTTCTTCTTTGTTTTCCTTCTCATCCCATATTTTTAATCTTACTTTTATACTCGTAAGTTTTATAGCAGTAGGAAATCAATGATAATATTAAGCTCAACACTACCAAGAAAACGTTTGTATGCCCATATATAGTCGTGATGTGCCTATATATGGTCATGATGTCCATCATGATGACCATATATGGCCACACATCACGCTACATACACTTTAATCTTGACAGCCACCCTAATATTTTTGCTCTCCCCACTGGCAAGTGGTAGAAGCTTTGTCGATCCGTATGTTTAATGCACTATATCCAGAGAGTTGTTATTAGTAACTACTTATCCAAGAGAAGTAAATTATTTACTAACAGTTTCAAGCGAAAAATTACCGACTGTAAAAATATTTTGTCCTATTATTTTTAACGGTACAATCTTATGGTGAGGAAAAAATGTTTACAATTTCATAAACACTGGATAATTTATCAAGTAGAAGTTGCAGACAGCTTGGGCTATGGCTACTGAAACAAACATTTTTTGCAAGACATGGGTTACTTGTGTCTCATTAATTATGATTTAAGCGAATATGGGATAATAAAATCTGCAAAATATTGGCCGACAAGGGATCTAACAAGTCCGACATGGGGGGCCCGAAACAAGGAGCGTCACCTAAGTCAGGATTCCGGAATAAAATCTCTAATGGAATAATTGGAAGGTTATAGGATGGCCCAAATTTGTGACTTTTTTTTAAATCGGTAATAACATTTTGATTGATGACCTTGACATGACGTCCGACAACGGGGGTCCATGCTTCTCCGACGGGGTATGAAAACTTCCCCTGATTCCCCCCCCCCCC
>NW_022707455.1:0-913 GCF_011630105.1 Anneissia japonica | reverse complement strand
CAGCCTAATGTGAAATGGGTTTTAAATGCTATCATGATTTTTAAAAATACATCAAACGATGCCAACATTATTTTTTTTTTATTACTTTTATAATTCTGTGTAATCTTTTCAATAATACCAATAATAAAAAAGTACAAACATTTTTTTATTCTTTTGATTGAACATTTTAAACTAATAATTTGTTTTATATAATATAATAAAAATGAAACAATGTGTAACAAGATATAATATAATAAAAATGAAACAAAGTGTAACAAGAAATTAAATTACAGGCGAAAAAAAGTATTATTTTAATTACAGTATATTACGCTTATTTTGTCAAATCACGATACAAAATTAAGAACTCAATTATGCCCAAAAAAGACATTAAAATACATCGCAAAAACGCTAAAAACACTGGAGTGGCTGGGGGATTTGACCTCCCCCACCCCAATCCTGGGGCCCTTTGCAGCACCCTGGCCCCAGCACCCCATGATGAAATTAGATTGGATATATTGATCATTATCTTAAAATAGTCCAGTCAAAAATCACCTTAACCATGGTATACCTCAATGAAACCTCAATGAAACTTAAACTGTAGGTACTATATATAGTGGAAAGAACATAATTATCTTGATGTTGCGTCGTGCAAAACATGGGGTTTAACGAGAAAATTCGACTTTTGTAAGCAGTTTCTACCCGCCTGTCACCGCCGATTGTTTACCTCGAGAAATGACGTCACGAAGCTGGAATCATGATACGTCGTTCGCGTATCTACAACATGTATTAAGTAATTGATACGTTCGCTAATAATTAACTATATTACAATGCATTTTCATAAAACACGAAATACATTAGTAATATAATATATTATAATCAAAGAAAAAATCCTGAATAAACAAGCAATATATAAAATTATGTATAGTTTAAAAAC
>NW_022707454.1:0-645 GCF_011630105.1 Anneissia japonica | reverse complement strand
GAAAAAAATTAACGGTGGCACTCTTAAACGTTCCAAGGTAGTTGAAAGAAATTTGTAATATGTTGTTCTATCATGAAACTGTAAAGAATTACATTAATCACTAGGTAAATCCACAAGCTTTGACAATGTCTACACTGAGCACCTTCAAATTTTTAGTGCGAGGGTTCACACTTTTTAGTTTATGCTTTTAGCTTAATGCTATGGCATAGCCATGTTACTCCCGAAATGACATAAGGTTATTTTACTTTTAATTAAGTTAAAGATATCACTTACAATGTAATTATTGTCCTATTACTCTAGCCACTGTTGTATCTTAGATATTTAAACTTGTTTATAGAAGTACAGTATCAGGCAACTTTCCTCTGGTGGTCAACAGATTGCTATAGAATCAGGTAACTCCACAGATGGTAACATATGTATTTTTGTTTTTCAACAAATTATTGATTAGTATATGCGAAAGTGCAGCCTAGTGTACATGTTTTTCAGATGCCAGCATTAAACATTGCATCCAGTAGTAAACATTAGTCTATTGATACATTGTAGTAATGCCCCTACTTTGCCTATTTTCATCAGTTGATCGTAGATGAAGATTCACATCCTAAATTCTTGTGAGTACTGGAAGCAAAGCAAAGTTCGTTGTCGGTT
>NW_022707453.1:0-1647 GCF_011630105.1 Anneissia japonica | reverse complement strand
CCTGAAAATTTTGACAATTTAGGGGTTTAAAAGGCTTATTTAATCGATTTTAGAGTCTACTAATATGTAGAAAATACACATAATTTTTCGACGAATTGTGCTTTTTCTCCCCGATGGGATGGGGCAGCATTCCGGGGGGCCCTGTCCCCCCCCCGCTGGCGCCACCCCTGCCAAAGATATGTATAAGTGGCAAAGTGTTGGTCGAGGCAATATATTTTTAGACTCCACACATTTGATGAAATAAATGCTTAAATATATAGAGATAGAGATTTAATACATACGTAGGCTTATTTGAATCTTAATAGAATCTTCGCATATCCCTCAAAAAATTACTCGCGCCCCCAGTCGGCCCCCCCCATATCACAATCAAGTAGTTAAAAAACACCTAAAATCGCCTTATTTTCAGAATTAGCGCCCCTCAACTGATCATTGAGCCCGCCACCACTTCACTTTTGCACCCCCTCCCATCAGCACCACCATTGACCCCTAAATATTTGTAAACAATTAGTTTAGATTTTTTCAGTGTCAGAAATAATTGTTAAATATCACTTTTTCTAAAGGCGGATTAATACAATAATGATTAATACCAATGGTAATAAAAAAGGTAATAAAAAAATGCTTCTAAATAACCTATTATTTTAGTGTTGTAAGATTATTTAAAAAATAAATAAAATAAATTATTTTCAATTATAGATTTTTATATTTATAAATATTTTTTATGAATAATTTTGAAAATAAATTATTGAATCCTAAACCAGCAGCTAGAATAAAAATACATCTACGAAGGGGGTCTAGGCTAAATTTCCTAGGCACCTCGCCGCGTTCAGTCACTCTTTCCATACTACGGGCCGTAGCGTCAACAGCTTACCTACCTCGCGAAGTAAAATCCATAATTTATCATTTTCTGCTTAGCCGTTCAAGGTCGTGTGAAAATTGGCGGTGTCAAAAAACATTATGAAAAATATGAAAAATTACGATAATATGACGATCTTTATATCAACATTTTCCTTATTTTCTCATCTTTTTCGACGTGGAGAGGGCGCAAGTCACCGATAATAGAAAGTTCAAAAGTTCAATGGTCATTTTCAGGGTTAGTTTTCATTTTTGTAAACACCCAAGCTGGCTTCAAGCGTAATTGACAGCACATGCATTGTTTTGGTCAATTGGCGGAAATATGTCGATATACTGGTACAGTATGTTTTTTGAAAACTTATTTATTGTATGAAAGTGTCAGAATATTTATTTTCTGAAAATACAGTGTGTTTTTAGGCGATTTTATTCATCACCGGTATTGACGCTGACGCCTCGATCAATGGGATCATGTTACAAAAACAACGATCAAATTACAAATTGCTAATTACCCAAAACTTTGAAACATGCATACATACATACCTATTATTTAAATGGTAATGGTGATATGCTTATATAACGAGTAATACAAAATGGTCTCTGTGCGCTAACAAACCACAACCAAAGTGCAAAAAAAAAAAAAAATCAAAAACCAAAAGAAAAGAAATCGAGTTCAGAATTAAAGTTAAGTGAAAAGATGAGATATGAGCCAAGATTGAAGACAATCAAAGACGGAGAGTCACGTACAGTCTCAAGTAGCTGGTTCCAAAGCTTTGGAGCAGCATCAATAACAGAAGG
>NW_022707452.1:0-766 GCF_011630105.1 Anneissia japonica | reverse complement strand
ATGATACAGATTTGAATCCTAAAAATAAATTCAAAAGGAGTCAAAATATAAGTTGAAAGATTTTTGATTTTGAGACTGTTTTTGCGATACTGTACAATGAAAAAAAAAACAACAAAAAAACGGTACTCGACAAAAAATAAAGTAGTAGTTCTACATCAGTAGGTAGATGCATTTCTGGTTCCATTCTACACTTAGATACTGATGTGATGAGATTACATTGAAAATAGCCCCAGACCTACGTTACTAAGATTTTCTCTATACGTTCATGCGTGCGTTGGCCGCCGAGAAAACGTGTTGCGATGCGGGGAAAGTGAAACACTTCAAGGTGTGCGCGACTACTAAACTGAACTATACTCTTTGACTGAACCGGGAAGCAAGAAAGAAATATGTCTAAGCTAGGGCCTAAAAAATATGATGTTATTACAAGGCCTCAGGCCTATACTTTACAACAAAATTTGTCAGGGTCATACATGAACTAACTCTGGTATGATTCCAATTAATTTCCAATATTTATAGCTCTGTAATTCCTGTAAACCGGAAGAAATATATCTGTGATTCGCACACCAAACCTCGCGATCGCGAAGCTCGCACGCGGGTCTCACTCTTCCAGCAACAAACAGATATGACCTACGTTGACCTAAATGTTGACCAATCATAATCAGGAAAAGTTTGAAAACCGCAGTACGTACCGTGTAAAAGTTTACTTTCAAATAGTGCTGTTATGCAGGGCCGGCGGAACGCATAAGATGAATGGGAATATGAATCA
>NW_022707451.1:0-710 GCF_011630105.1 Anneissia japonica | reverse complement strand
TAACAGGTTGTTGAGTATGGTTTTTGATTGATTGCAAGCATTCAAGCAAACGTTATGATTGGCTATTGAAGTATGATTGAATCTGAGACAATTATACAAGTATAGTTGTCTTGTGGTCTCCGATTGAATAAAAGCTTTGTGATTTGTGATTACTGTAGCTTAACCAACTGGTGTGTATGAACCTTTCATATGTATACGTACCGGTATAGAAGATCCAATTTTGGAAAACACGCTTGGCTAACCGTGACAGTGTATTGTTATGATTTCTCATGGTTGATGGAAGATTGTAATAATGAAAGGATTACTGGTTATAATGGAGTCATTTTCCGTACCACGTCATTATTGTATCGGTATTTTAGTTATTCATATCATGGAGGTTTTATAATATTTAAAAAAAAATCAATAACGAGCAATGAAGATAAAGTGACGATGGGGCAACAGTTGATATATTCAGGGTTCATGATAATATTGAAGTTCTAGGGGTCGAGGTCTTGTTCTCTATTGATCACAGCCGCCGTGTGTCCAATACCCCCCTTCTGGGTATCAAATCACAGGGGTTGTGGGTCCCATAGGGGTGCAGAGCGGGGCTAAGTGGGTTTATGTTTATTATTACTACTACTACTGCTGCTGCTGCTGCTGCTGCTGCTGCTGCTGCTATTACTATTACTATTACTATTACTGCTGCTGCTATTACTATTACTATTACTATT
>NW_022707450.1:0-1266 GCF_011630105.1 Anneissia japonica | reverse complement strand
TTTATTTTATTTCATTTCACATCCAACAGCAGGGAGCCCGCCACTTACAGAATGGAATATGGTCATGATGTGATGTCATCATGACCCTATTTAGGCATGTCACATGTTTTTGTCAAACAAAATTTGATAGTCTGGACAGGGCTTAACAAAAAGACTGTCTCTTCAAAGCCTGTTTTCAACTAGGCAAATTTATCCACCTGAATCAAAAGTGTCGGTTCGCTTCCTGAGTTTTGATTGGTTGCACATTATTTCACTTCGCAAAAAAGTAGAAACAGTTTGAACTACTTGAAGAGAAAAACTCCATAGATATGTGAATACGCATGTGCATGGACCACGTTTTCGATTCGTGTGAATACATTTTCATAGTGGAAAACAGGCTTTTCTTTTTTGTCAATGATTACTTACTTTGAAATTCCTAGGAACTGTGTAACTATAGCGACCACACCACATTTGCTTGATAAGATCTGCATAGGCCCTTGCAATTTCACCCCTCATTCCTAACGGGTTGTCTACATTGAGTTGTTGCTCATAAGTATTGACTACGAAAACAATCAAGATTTGTATGCAAGATTACTCACTTGCCAAAAGGTAGGCAGTGTACAAATTTATCAACTTGAAATCTGAGGCTAGAAATTTAGTTTCTTCATTGGCATCTACAGTAGAACCCCTCAACTATGTACGGCACAGGCCCAGAGCTGTTCATAATTGCGGGTATTCATAAAATCAGCGGGGTAGACCAAAATTCCTATATATTTGCACTGCTTACACTGGTATAAACTAGGCACAGGCCTACGCAGCTAAGTCTGAGGGGGCCTAGGCCTACAGCAGGCAGTTTCTAATCATTCTTCCACTCTAGGCCCCACATAAATTTGTTTTTAATCGGATGTTTTTAATTTCTTAAATACCTAGATTGTAGATATATAGATCACTCAATAAAACAAGCACTATGTTGACTATTAAAGCTGAAAACGATGATTAAAAGAGAAGTGAAATTTGTCGCATACACATGTGTGAAGCCATAATAAACGCTGAATTTGAAGAGGCCCTTTAGAGGGCTAGGGGGAGGGGTTGAACATCCCTTTCACCACAATGATTGCTGTCAGGGATAGGGGAGGGATCTAATATCACCACAACCTGGATTTGCCAACGTTTGAATGTGTAATTTTTTCCCCACAAAAATAGTTAATGATTCTTCATCTATCTCACACTACTTCCATTCGTAAGACTTACCAACAAAGAATCTTGTCAATGGTGGAACATTGCTCA
>NW_022707449.1:0-2606 GCF_011630105.1 Anneissia japonica | reverse complement strand
TCGTTAATAAAGTAAAAAGAAAACACAGAAAACCAATATAATTTTAATGAAGTGGAAAAAAAAACGAAAACCAAGTTCACTGCAACGTTATTAGTGAGACTTATTATGATAATAGCAAGGTACATCGTGACTCATAACCATTGCGGGCCATATGAGGCGACCTTGAATAGGGAAGTTAATTTTCAGTTCATAGCGATTCAATGACTGAAAACAAAAATTGTTCATACATATCACGGTAGTTTTGAGTTTAACCTAGCTGTAACTGGTCTAAGCTCTTTAGAAAACGTAGATTGCGTTTAAATAATTTAATCAATTGTCAACAAAAATCTTTAAATGATCCTTATATCCACACCTTACTGCGGATCATCACCAAAATTGGATCATTTCTTCATTGGACCATGGAAAACTATTCTGCAAAGTGTCATTTTTATCCATCTATAACTGGGACGTAAGCAATTCAAATTTACACCCTAACTTGGATCGTCCCCTACACATAATAATATCTTTATTGTAACTTGGGTTAAAATTTCCCGAAAGTTTCATTCGGATCAGTTGACCCGTTTTTTTTATTATATCTGGTCTGGGACGTTTTCCTTTAAATGGTCCTCATATTCTCGCCCTACGCCGGATCATCACAAAAATTCAGTCATTTCTTTACTGGACCTTTACAAACTACTATAGAAAGTTTCATTTACACCCATTGAAAACTTTTTATAGATATTTATATCTGGAATCTCAAAAATTTAAATGATCCTCCAATTCACACCCTAGACTGATTCGTCACCAACACGTAATACTATCTTCCTTGTAACTTGGTTAAACATTTTCCGAATGTTTCATTCAGATCAGTTGATCAGTTTTTGAAATATGTGGTCGGGGACATTTTCTTTCAGTGATCCTCAGATCTACACCCTACTCCAGATCGTCACAAAAATTTGATAATTTCTTTACTCGACTTTGAGAAACTGTTATGCAAGGTTTAAATTATACCTATTGTTTTTTTTTTCAAAAGATATTTAGGTCTGGGTCCTCAAAAATTGAAATGACCCTCCAACTTACACCCCTGACTGATTCGTCGTCAGCACATAATAGTTTCCTTATTGTAACTTGGTTAAACTTTTTCCGAATGTTTCATTCAGATCAGTTGATCTGTTTTCGAAATACTGTATGTTGTCTGGCATGTTTTCCTTTAAATGGTCCTCAGATCCACACCATACTGTGGATCATCAAACAAATTTAATCATTTTTTTACAAGACCTTTACAAAGTATTATAGAATGTTTCATTAGACTCACTGTTTTTTTTTTAAAAGAGATATTTAGGTCTGTGTCCTTTTTTGAAAAATTGAAAAGACCCTCAAATTTACACCCTTCACTGGATCGTCACTAACACAAAAACAATTTCTTCCTTGTAACTTGATTAAACTTTCCCATAAGTTTCATTCAGATCAACTTACCGGTTTTTGAAATATCCGGTGTAGACTGTTTGACTTTAAATCACTTTAATTGATCCGCACACGCACACCCAACCATAAATTGACACTAAATATTAGGAGGCACATCCTTGATATATGGCCTATGCTTCGGCAATGCACAGAAAAATTCTAAGCATGGGAAGTGACCAAAGTGACGGCCAGAAAAAAAAAAAACAGTGCAAAAAGAAAAATATATGCAAGAAAAAAGAAAAAAAAAAATCAGAGCAAAAACAATGGCTTTACCCAGAAGCCAATAATAAGATTTGTAAAGCGCACATACCCACTGCAGTATTGCTCAAGGCGCTACAGTAAGCAAGGCAAAAAGTAAACTAAGAAACTGCAAAAGCAGCAGACAACAGATGTGTCTTGAGAGCCCTTTTAAAAAAGGCAGTGGACTGGCATGAACGAATATTAAATGGAAGTTTATTCCAAAGGCATGGTGCTGCTACCGCAAAAGATCTATCACCCCATAGACATGTACAAGACCTAGGCTCAACAAGCAAAAGTTTGTCAGAACCAGAGCGGAGAGTACAAGATGGCACATACCACACCAGCAATTCACAGTTCTTCGTCTTTAATAACTTAATAAAATATAGACAATTCCGAAGGCTGCATCCAAGTTTTAGGCCTATATGTTATGTGTGTTGTGTGTTTGGTCAGAAAGAAGACAATGGAGAGGTCTCCCAATTATGCTAGGCTCTTGCTATTTGTAAAACGTGTGCTTCTGTGTACCTAAAACCTTCAGTTAAAAACAAGTGTTAGATTTACTTTACTAAAACAAATATTGAGCTATAATATTTATTTTTTGTCGATTGTGCGAGGCCCACTAGTGTATCCTATCATTTTAATATAAACTTTTCTTGGGTTATAGAACAACAAAACTTTTAGGCAAGTTCCCCTCTCCTCAAAATTTTCTAAAGATCATTAAAAAACTCCCAAACCCATTCAATACTGTAATGTATCTAAATTTCTATTTTCACCACTTTGTAAGTTCTGAAACCAAAATGCTACGCACAACATGCCAGATCTTGTGACCCCCCCCATCGGGCAGGTCAAGACCCCCCAACGGCACAAAAAAAAAAAAGCCTACGCCTACATGTCGGTCACAGTCTGAGAGCACCATTTTCAGTCAT
>NW_022707448.1:0-710 GCF_011630105.1 Anneissia japonica | reverse complement strand
ATGAAGATGATGTGTTTGAAATTGAAAAAGAAGAAGATAAGCTCGCTGAGATGAACGCAAAAGAAAGTTTAGAGACAACTTTTATTGAACATTTTTTGAACCATATGTTCGTTTTGGTTAAGCGAGACTGTTACGGATGCGAGTTTGATAGACCAAGTCAGATTGATCACGACGTATGCATTATGATGAGTGTTCAAGAACAATTAGATAAATATTTTGAGACTATCTTATATGACGATTACATTAATGATGATTTGATGTTCGATCAATGGGTCGAACAAAACAACAGTTATCGTAATGAATCTTCATTTGTTATTATGTTTAATTCAATTAAGACTAATATTGATTTATTTTATAAGATCTTAAACGCTTTGGAAAATTAATTTTTCATTACCATTTTTGTTTATTGTATTTTTTTATGTTCTTATTTTTTTACATAATTAGAAAAACAAAGTGTCGTTGTAATATTTGTATAGCGTTGATTTTGATATATGTTTGTTTATTAAATTTATTGAAAAAAAAATGAATTTCTGTTTACGTGTTTATTTATATTGCTTGTTGTTTGCGTGATTGTTTAGTGCGAGTGAAATAACTGATATGACTCTTTCTTCTTTTAAAAAAATTTACATCGTGTACAGGTAGTGTAGCAATAAATTATAAGTATACTACGACCGTAGTTTCGGAGGGGTAGAATCAGAGTTTAAAATGGT
>NW_022707447.1:0-539 GCF_011630105.1 Anneissia japonica | reverse complement strand
TAAAAAAAAAATCTATAAATACAGTTACATGAAATTCGACTGCTAAAAAGATTAAATGGAATTAAGCTATACAGGAGGCTGCTAACTGTATTTATACAATATTATACACAGGAACGCACATCACGTTAGACATAGAACGCGCATCGCGTATGACACAAAATGGCTTCTAAATTCTCAATGTCGCAACTCTTTCTATCTATGGTTCTGGGGAGATGTAGTAATAGCGCACTCTAATAGCGAGTGACATGTTGTGTTGTGTATTAAATAAACACGAGTTTACGTTACGATCTTGTTTCACTCTTTATTATTACTAATTGATGTTACAGGACCTATAGTCCAGCAAACTTTGGTTGGTTGCATTTTCTTTTGCTATATTTTTTAAAAATTGGATATGATGTAGAGTAGACATAGATAAATCAAAAAAGTATGTGCAACATTTTTTTTTTCATACGTAAGGGGGGTTGCCAGCCGTTTAAAATGGCCGCCATTTTTTCCTAAAATTGTCACTAATATTGTAAATTTATGTCATTAAAATGCAG
>NW_022707446.1:0-1292 GCF_011630105.1 Anneissia japonica | reverse complement strand
CAACTTATGTTATGATTATATCGGGTAGGCCTAGCGGCCCTGATTATAGTAAAAGAACAATACAAAAATATGTTTGCTATCTAACCCTTACATTATTGTTTTATTCTCTATTTTATTTACAGTTTTACCAGTTCAATTAATTGTGGTATCAAAAAGTAATTGTGATTCTATTATGGAAAAAGTTATAAATTGGTTACATTTAAGTGAATCATTTTCTACGCCCTCTACTGAGATCAAGTTGCGACTGGCTGAAGCGGACACAAATCATGCACTTCGTGCACTTTTCGCTTGTTACCCCTCAAGAATCGTGACAAAGGGAGATTTGTCTGTATCGTTAGAGGTTCTCTTTAGGACTCTCACACACCTGCGGGCCGTTTGGAACTGTTACCGTAAAGGCCAGTTAGAGCCGTATGTTAACGGAGTGCACTTTCAAAATAACAACGATGATGGTCCAGGAATCGAATGCACCATCCGCATTGTCATTAAACACAAACATTATTATTCTGGACTGAGCACCTTGTTTGGAGTACCTGATGCATCTAAAGGTATGTATAGATATAAATAATACATGTAAAATATTTACAACCAACCTCAGAGTTCACATTACATGTATGATACACATGCTGGAAGGCTAAGCCATTCGTGTATTAACATTTAAGGAAGTTATATTCCAATTAACTAATGTTTTAAAAAATGACTGCTCTCCAGGTATGGCAATATTATTGAAACATCAGGATTAATTAACTACACAATTAGACGTGCGCTTATTGTGCCTTTCCAACAATTAGCGAGTAGACTAATGTATTTTGATGGCACATTTTAATATCATCATCTGGTTCATCTAGTAGAAATGTACGTCATATATTTTTAAGTTTATCAAAAATAATTTACTAATCTATCAATCATGTTTATCTATATCTATGCACTATTTGTATGAATAATAGTGTTCTAAAAATGTATTTAAATATTCAAGTAACACGTATAGGTGTATAACTTCCATATTTACGCTTTCAACATTTCTTATTAAGAAAAATGATTTTTCAAAGATAAATTATTTATATCATATAGGCTTATTTAGGTTCAATAGTAGGTTTGATTATGTATCATTACTGTTTGTCTAATCAAACTTACTGTTGAACCTCCTTTTTTTGCTTTAACACGATGAACCGTTTTATATATTAATTAACTTGAGATGCTTTTGTGTACAGTAGATTGTGTTTATCTACTTTTTCCAGTGCACTTGGTTTTTTTTTGTTCTATGGATTTGTATTTCTGAAATAAAAGATGAATGA
>NW_022707445.1:0-1170 GCF_011630105.1 Anneissia japonica | reverse complement strand
AAAAAAAAAAAAAAAAATAAATAAATAAGAGACAGAAACATTTTGAGATTCAACGTTTCGACCTTTTGATCATTATCAAGAATTCTTGATAATGATCAAATAGATCAAAACGTTGAATCTCAAAATGTCTCGGTTTCTCTTCGGAGTTGCTGTCTTTTTGTTTGATGTAAGTCACTTAGTCCACTATATTTTTTCATTGAACAAGTGCCAGATATTTCCAATATTTTCAACAAGGATAACTTAAATTTGTTGGTAAAGCAACTGAATAGTACTGTAGTTTAAAAAACATTATTTCAACATGAAAAATAGTTGCTTGGGATACAGTATGACAGCTCATTTGTATTCAATATATTTACCATTGGCCTTTCCCTTACTAAAGTTTAGTTTTATCGTTATTCTCTATAATTAAATAGAGTATGTATTAGTATTATGTAATGTACTATATTTCTTGAATCAAAATTGAATTTTTTTTATTCAAATACCAGTAGTAGAGGTAGTCACTAAATTTGAATCAAAAGAAAGATATAGTAATTGTTTTCCATGAAGGTAGAAAATGTATGTATCTACTGCCCTCTAGCTGCTGTTCATTTTAAATGTCAGTTAGGTTGAGCTTTGTTTAATGATAGTCTCGTTCTACTGTTACAGTATTACAATTAGCCCATGATAAGCTATTGAGCGATTTTGATTATTTTGTTCGTTTATTTGCGTAAAATTACATTTTAAAATCAATTATTTTATAAAATCAAAAGGTATAATCTTAGAATATTTATCAAATAAACTAACCTTCGTGAATTGTTTAAACTTCTAAACTGTACTGTAGCTAATATCTTGACAATATGTACCATTTGCGCCATCATTTTTTAAATTTTTATTTTAGTCGAGAAGCGTTGATAAGCGACATGCAGTCATCAACTATGACAACTATAGCAATGTTTTCACAATTAAAGATATAGGAAGTTTAAATGGGGTAAGTTTTATTCCTTCCTTTATAGTTCCAGGTGAAAATACCTACATTAGTTTTTACTTATGTCCAGTGAATAAGAATGACCTCTGTAAAGTTGAAATGATGATAAGGTATGGTGTCGGCATTTGATGATTTCCCAGCGGATTTGTAAGTGCCAGATAATACCGGTGGAATTATGTAATGGAATGTTATAAGCTTTACTTGGT
>NW_022707444.1:2602-3171 GCF_011630105.1 Anneissia japonica | reverse complement strand
TACATTAGAATTAATATTTTAATTAATATTAAACTTAATATTTAATACTTATGCTGGATTAACCTATTCCATACATAAAAGTACTGTTTTTACTACATGGCGCCATATGCTTTATGAACAACAAACCATTATAAGGCTACAGCCATGAATAAAATCATAGTATTTTGCATGACCTGAACTCATGATCCTGAGATGGAATGGCCAGCACATACCACCATACTACATCTTCACTCCAATCGAATCATAGGCTATGTTCACACACACGGCGTAAGGCTGGCTTAAGCCTGGCGTAGCGTACGCCTTTGTGTGTGAACTAGGCAGTGGCGTTGTTAAAGCCACTCACTACGCCACGTCCTTGGCGTTATTAACGCTATCTGCAGACCCCAGATTAGCTAACGCCACTGAGCTAACGCCAGTGATGCTTGAATGATTCGACCTCATTTCAAGAGATTGACCAATCACGGTTGCAATATATTAGCTACTTTGGTCTCTTTTCTGTGCTCTCTATAAATGAAATGGTAAAGGGGTTCCTTTTCTATTGCATTTTACTTAGTTATAATGTATATGAT
>NW_022707444.1:0-2524 GCF_011630105.1 Anneissia japonica | reverse complement strand
ATGCTAGCTGAAAAATCAAAAGTAAAATTGTTCATTTAAAATACAATAATCATATAAGTTCACTTCGAACAATTCACAGATTTAAAAGTTTTCATGATGCACTGTTAATTTTACTACTGTTAACACGTACATTATTTAAAACTGAAAACTATTCCACACAGGCCTATATTACTGCTAGTTTAACGAACGCCGTTTGTGTGAACACTTTGGATTAGCTTACGCCTGGCGTAAGCCACGCCAGTCTTACGCCGTGTGTGTGAACATAGTCATAATCAAACTCCTTATCCAACTACAGTATGGCAACCCTGAACTGTCTAAAGTGACCTCCACTGATAGTGATCATGTGACAAATTATTTAGCACAAGCTATCGTGAAGATTTATTTAAAGTATATCAGTTCAAGATCAATACCTATGCCATTACATTAAAGTTTTGGTTTTTCAAGTACCACTTTGTCCTTTGACCTAATTATTATGTAAACATGTCCTAAATTTTGCTTGCTTGCTGGAAGTAAGGTTGAACTTCAACACAACTTCAGGCTCAACATATGCGCAATGTATTTGGTTGCAATGTTTTTATGAAAATATTTTACATAGCATATGTAAAACTATGAGTTTTACCAAATAAACATGTAGAGAATTACATCAAATCAATAACAACAAAATGTAGCATATCATCTTTATTGCAAAGTGCATAATTGACATGGAGTATCAACTAAAACAAGTAAAAGATAACTAAAATGGGGTGCAAGTAGGGAGAGCCCATAATTGGATTAAACCACCCTATGGGTAGGTTGGTTTAAGGTTGGTAGGTAGCAAACTATTTCAAGTGTATCTGTTTATTGTCCAGACTGCGACAAGAAATTATAAACTTATCAACAATTTCAAAATTAACATTTCAAGGTAAATTTAATGAATTTCATATGCAGTAATCATGGCCTATCATATGCTGGATATAAGTTGCAAAAAATTAAAATTGTAGAAAGTACCTACAGTACAGCTATTAAGGGTATGATAGCAGCTAAAATAAATATTGTTATTCTTATACCATATTGTTTAGAAGTGCAATGGCTATCACTAACTTGCCAAGAAAAGCCACATACATACCGTAATTTTAGCCAGTCCCTACCTAGGCACGGGAAATACATGCAGAGGTGGTGTAGCAAAAACAACTTATTTCAAAAGGTCCACTTTTTAAAACCTATTTTTTTTACTAAAATCTATGCCAGTTACTGAGAAATGCTATGCATCATTGAATTTCATTTTCCAACTCTTCTAACCGTAGATTTTTTATAACTGTGGTACACAATTTTTTTTAGAAATAATCAGCTCTGGTGATTGCAGATTGATCTATATAAACAAAAACCTATGTTATGTAGCCTACAAATCAGGTCCCTAACAACACCCAAATGAATGGAAATTTTCACGAATTATGGGTTTCAGATATCCAATAAATAAGGCCCTCAAAATGCTACTTTTTCCCCCGAATTCCCAGTTGGGCTCTGCCCCTGGAAATCACCTGGGAGCCCTAGACTGCCACAGGCCCTCATCCTAATGCACGCTTCACTCGTCTATACATCCTTCCCAAATCAAAAATCTTGCATAAGTGCCTGGTGTAGGCTTACCCGGTAGGCTAAGGTCACACTAGCTTCTCAATTTCGAGCCAGGCTTGAAATTCTGGGTCGGTCACACTACCTGAATTTAGTTGGATTGACCTCCAAGTTAGGAAAGTCAAAACAGCCACAATCAAAATACCGGCCACGCGCGAAACATTCTTGCGGTCGATCTTTACATGGAGGTATAAAAATACCTCCATGATCTTTACTTCCTTGGAATCGAATACGAACACATGTACCTGACTTCGTTAATCGCATCACTACCGTTGCTGGTTAGGATAATCGATGTAGATCATAGACCTATGATAATGTAATGGACAGTATATCGGATGGCCTAGGCTCGGATGTAATGGCGATGCTAGTTTTCGGATTGATAAGTACATTTATAAATGACAACTGATGATTGCGTCTTATTATAATACGCACATGAAGAACTCGCGGGTTTATTATTCAAGAACTTCTAAACGCAACAGCGCCATTGACTGTGGTTGGTCGACAGCCGACGAGGAAATGTCAATCCCGGTCACGCCTGGGTCAACCCAGGGTCAATCTGGGTGCTGAGCCAGGATCGAGATAGGTAGATTGAGATTGAGGTCACGCCAGGCGCGAGTCGATCCAGGTGCGGTCACATTACGAAAATCTCACCCGCGGTGAGTCAAGCCAGGCTTGAGACTAGTGTGCCCGTAGCCTTAGACATTGAAGTGTCCATGCATTTCTTCTACCAAGAAAATATAATCTATTCCAAAATAAAGAGCATGCTATTTTGGTAGATAGGACTAATGTAGGAGCAATCTTTCTTAGGATAATGCACTAAAAGCCTGTTGTGTACTACAAGATAAATACTGTATACCCTTTTAGGGATAATTGATAACTCTGTTAACTGTTACTTTCCACTGAAGCCTTGAATGAA
>NW_022707443.1:309-512 GCF_011630105.1 Anneissia japonica | reverse complement strand
AGCACGCAGTTGCAGACGAACGTTCCTGCAAAATTCCACACACGACTTTTCACGTTGGTCAACGACCACATGTAATCCAAAGGAAAACCGATTCGCATAACCGCGACCAAAATCCCAACGCCGTACAGATCGGGGAATTTCAACGTCAGAGCGAACGTCGTGAAGCACAAAACGTCCACGATCCTGTTTATCGGTCTCACGAC
>NW_022707443.1:0-280 GCF_011630105.1 Anneissia japonica | reverse complement strand
GGTAATTTCCCAACAGACACGAGAACGTCGACTCCATCGTTCTTTCGTCCACCGAGCGATCGTCTGCCACCGTCGTCCGCAAAGCTCCGGCCATCGCCGACAAGATTACGACGCCGACTGTCGTCATTATACTGTCGGCGCTGTCGACCATGGCGTGTCTCGTGTCAATCGTGAACACGTCGGAATATCGTTTTCCGAAATACATTTCCAAAATGCGGAAAAACAGCACAATGCCAAATCCGTTGTAGGCGAACGATAGCGTCGTGCAGTAGACTGGAAG
>NW_022707442.1:433-960 GCF_011630105.1 Anneissia japonica | reverse complement strand
CATATACATAAATATAATAATAGAGACATTGATAAAATCAAATGAAACAGTTGACGTATTGGAGTAACATAAGTATTTTATTGCACACGAATATTTCGTCCTGTCCTCAGAACTTTCTCAACGTGAATGAACAAAAACATTACAAAGTAGATAAATGATGAGCTACGGAATAACAGTAAATAACAATGAAATAACAATAAGACAATGCTGGGCGTAATTAGTTATTCGTGAAAGTATAGCCACTAGCAAAGCCTAAATCTCTGTTAAGCCCCTTAGTATGTGATTTAATACGGAGTATCCATCGTAACTCTGCGCAACGTCTTTAGTAGATTTGTAGTCACTGCCTATATGATGATGAAACGAAAATTAGAAATTGAATGCCCGGATGAATTGAAATGGTCATTCACAGGAAATCCCTTGCTTTTATCTCTAATAGATTTTTTATGATTATTGAGTCTGTATCTTAGTTTAGTGCCAGTCTCTCCAATATAATTACCCATGTTACATTTATTGCAGTAAATCATATA
>NW_022707442.1:0-424 GCF_011630105.1 Anneissia japonica | reverse complement strand
ATATATACCACATTAGAGTGATCACAATCTAATCTGGGGGTGCGTATAGTGCAATCTGTCCCAGGTACATGGAATAAGCTGTCTGTTGTGATGACAGTGCAAAGTTGACACCTAGGTTTTAAATAGGTGTGTTTCTATACTCTTGGGTGGTAGGAGGTGATTTGGATGAAGTCAAAATCGATTTGAAATTGGGTGGCTGTCGTCTAGCAATGATAGGTGGATTGCAAAAAAGAGGTGCAATCCTGGAATCCTGTTTCAGAGCATTATAATCACTCTTGAGTGTATGAGCTAGAGACTGAATTTTAGGGCCGTAATCTAAAACAAAGGGTATCATTATCATTACTAGTATTAGGTATATAACGTAGCAAATCATCGCGTGATCTTAATGATGCATTGAATACTGCAGATTTGATTAAAGATATAG
>NW_022707441.1:0-1721 GCF_011630105.1 Anneissia japonica | reverse complement strand
AATTTATTATAGAGCCAACTCACTCGTCACGAAGGAGGAAGACAAAATTCATGAATGCTTACACATCGATCAAGCTCTGAACCGATGTGGTTATCCAAACTGGGCTATCAATCAAGCAACCTGGAGACATAAGGGCAAGATTGACTATCAAAGGCATAAGACAACAAATAAAGGATTGGCCGTTATCCCATATATAAAGGGAGTCTCTGAAACCCTCAAGCGAACCTTCGAAACATTCGGCATCCCAACATGCTTTAAACCCACATGCACTTTAAGACAGTTGTTAGTAACACCAAAGGACAAGAGCCAAAAGAAAGACATCACAGGTGCCATCTACCACATCCCATGCCAAGGCAAAACTATTTCCGGCAAATGTAAGAATTCTTACATTGGGGAATCAGAAAGAACTCTGAAAACACGTTTCTTGGAACATCGTAGACCGAGTTCAACTTCATCGGAAATCTCTCAACATATACACATTGAATCACCTGGACATCATGTGGACCTGGCACAGGTCAACATTCTTGACAGGGAACCAAGACACTTTGAAAGAGGTGTCAAAGAGGCAATTTATATCCGTGTGAACAAACCACATGTACACACATTGTGCTGAGGAAGACCGTGGCATTACGGTCGAAAATTTCACGGTAATGAAATTTGTTTGTGTTGTGATCAAAAGTTTAAACGTTTAGTATATTATTATTATTATTGTTATTATTATTATTGTTATTATTATTATTGTTATTATTATAAAATATAGCTTTTTTTCATTTTCTAACGAACATTACAAGTTCTCTTTTTGAGTTGAGCAACCAAATGTTAATTGACGTCTGTATACGTGCGTCTGTAAACCTACCCTCGAGCATGAAGAAAAAATCGCCTGCATTCGTGAATTCTGTTTATGCATATGGGGGGAGGTAGTCACTCTTAATGGAGCGACGTTCTAGCTAGTTCTATTAATGCTAACCACGAAGATGTATAGTAAGTGTAACTGATTGGCTTACAGTAAACCTTCAAACTAGCGTAATAAAAACCACATTTAAACTCTAATTTAACGAAAACAATAAGATACTTAATAAGGTCATTTTTAAAAATAAAGTTGTCTGAAGGTTAACTACAGAATTTACAGTACACTGTAGTTAATGTGTTATAGGTTGTAAAACTGTATTGAGTAAAAAAAATGTATTCAACTTTTAACCTGAAAGTGCCATTTCCGGCCATCTAGAGGTGCCATAATCATAATTATGCAGTTGTGGGGCTGAGGCTGGTGGACATTCTATTTACGCAAGACTCTCTCTGGAACCCCTCTATTTCGACTTTCTGGACCCGCCACAGTTGGAGTATCATTTCCGAGCTACATAGAAGGGTATTTTTATCCAGCGGGGGAAAAGTGAAGTTTTCGTCGGGGAACCCATATCAAGGACAACCCTCATAATAAAAAAAATCATTGAGGTTGTGGAAGCAATCTCGACTTCGACTTTGTTCGGAAATCTGTGGCGGGTGGGGGGGCTAAATTGTTTAATTTTTTAAATGGAGATGATAAGGAAAATTATATTCAAATTTTAGGTCTAAGAGTGTAATTTCCAGCCATCTAGAGGTGCCATAATCATAAATTTTCTCGCCTCAGCCCCAGCCATGGTGGGGCTGAGGTGGTATAGATTCTCAATCTGCTGAAGTACCTAGTGGCAGATTCAAGGGGACCCAGACGGCCCGCCCCCACC
>NW_022707440.1:0-1043 GCF_011630105.1 Anneissia japonica | reverse complement strand
GACTCAAGATTTGCGCGTTCTCTCTCGGACGTATTCAGCAGGTCGCGAAGCTTGTCGAGATCTGCTGAACGTCGTTCGGCCGTCGCTTGCCACGACCTCTTCTCGGCTTGCCACCTATGAAGGTCCTCCTTCGACCGACGTTCGGAATCGGTCGCGAGCTTCAGTTTCTCCGAGAGGGACGCGCAATCGTCAAGAGCCTCTTACGCTTCGGCCGATCGCGAAATCTTATCGGATTCCAGTTTAGCTATCCGATCGAGATGCTTCTCTTCCCGTTCCTTTAGGGCCGCATGCAACTTACCTGTGTCTCTTCTCAGTTTTGATTCCTTTTCTTTAAGAAAAGATATCTGCGTTCGAAGATTTTCGATCTCGTCCGAGTGGCTCGCCTTCGCCTTGCAAGTTTCGTTTCAGCGTCCGATTTCTCCCTCTCGAGATCGTCTCGAAGCGATCCCAGTTCCTTGGCGTGGGATTCGTGAGATTCGTCTCGTGCCTTCTTCAATTCTTCGACCCTTTGCTTCCACTGAGGAATTTCATTCTCGATTTTTTCATGGTTCGACTTCAGCCTGATCTCGGTTTCCTTGGCGGCCGCCAGATCGCGGGACGTCCGTCGCAGTTCGTCTTTCGTCTTTTCTAGAAAGATGGAAAGTTCGGCACTCCGGTCGTCCGTGCATTCTTCGCGCGCGCTTTCGAGAGGTCCGTTTGCAATGCGGCTATCTCGTCTTTGAGAGCGGTCGCCTCGCGTCCTTTGTTAGCGAGCTGCACCCCCAATCCTTTTATCTTCCCTCCGTCACGTTCCTTTCCTTCTTTGAGGACGGCGATCTCGTCTTCGAGACCGGCCGCCTCTCGAATCTTCTTCGCGATCGTAGCGTCCAACTCTTTCATCATCTTCACGTTTCTTTCAATCTCTTCTTTGTAGGCCGTCATTTGATCCTCCGTCTTACTTCCGTTTCGTTTCATTTTCTCTTCCAGGGTGTCGATCTTGTTCCGCAAGTCGATAGCCGTGCGATCTTTATCGGAAAGCTGCTTTTCCATCCTCCTACTCTCCT
>NW_022707439.1:383345-386787 GCF_011630105.1 Anneissia japonica | reverse complement strand
GACCCTTAATGTGAGTTTTTAACCGGATTATCCATTTCATTTCTGCGTTACGTCGTTCTTGTGTTTATTTAAATTTGCAACCTATTATTATAGCTCTAAAGTCATTGATGGTGTGATTAGGTGAATTAAAATGTACACTTACTGGGCAGTTGAGTTTGTGTCTTATAGATGATTACTGCCCAGTAAGTGTACATTTTAATTCACCTAATCACACCACACCACCTAATCACACTAATCACAGAAAGTAGATGTAGTATGTAGTAGTATGTTTATTCGGCAATCACCAATTCCAGATTTAGGCTGGATAATACAAAAGCAGGCACTTAAATAGAAGAGTTATCTTATCTACAGGAATGGTTTACCATGTAGGTTTAAGGGATTAACAATATAGAAGTAAGTGATTATTTCATCATTAAAGAAAAAAAATCCTTACAAGGGGTCCTTCACAATTATTAACATTTTCACAAGTGTACAAAGAGTACACTTTTCATGACCCCTCCCCATCCGAAAGTGTACAAGAAAAATGTTGACTTTTTTTTGCATCTAATAATACAGAATTCGGAACAGCCAGTTCAATAAATAAGTAAATTCAATACAAGACACATTAAATTGTACTATGTGTAAAACAATACATTTATTTATCTCTACAGTGGCTCCCATAATAGCGGATTATTTTAGCCTTAATGAGAGTCTCCCGACCATCAATATGTTATAATTTAATTACGGTATACACAATATTTGTTTGTTATAATTTTGGACAAATAAAACATTCTGAGTTTTGAGTTCAGTTCTGAGTTAATGTTGACTATTCCGTATGAAGAAGTGTAAATCGCCACTACTAATAGCCAAAGCTGTAGCAGGAGCACCTTATGGTTAATCAACTTCCATGTGAATAGAATTGAAGCAGCAACAGTTTCAGTACTCTTGGCAGTTTCAGGTGTAGCCTATAGCCTAGTAAAGAAATATATAAAGAAAAATAACAATAAACAGGACAATTAATTGAAATAAATAAGGTACTGTACTTTCAGGTTCAGTAATATTAAAATAATGTCAGTATTAAAATAATCTGGGAAAAATGCACACACAAAGCTAGGCCTGTCAAGTGAATGAATGGAATTTAAAAATATGGAAGTATTGTAAAACAAGGAATCATAAAGAAAATAACATTAGCAAAAAACAAAGATGTTTTCTGGAAAACCTTCAATGAATGACAATGAGAGCATTTAATTTAATATGTGAAGGCCTAGCCTCTATTTCTAGGCATAACATAGCTATTAACTAGGAGCAGGTGGCCTAGTAGGCCTAACCCTATTTTTTAGGCCTAGTACTAGTAGTAGTTTAGGCCTAGTCAGATGATTTCTAACATTACAATTTATGTTCATTTTCATCACGGAAGAAAAATAAATCAAAAATTCAAACATCAACAAGTGATGATATATATATATATATATATATATATATATATATATATAAATTATACAGTAAATATTTTTGCGTGAATAACATGTCAACGCAAAAAAAAATCTAAAATTTAAACATATCAACAAACGAAATAAAGTTGTATACAGTAAATATTTTCCCTTTTTATTCATGTAACCTTCTCAACCATCAAACGAAATCAACAAATGTATTTAATTAGAAAATCACGTTGTACATAAAACATATCCGAAATGGTTAAACACAAGGCGCAAGATGTGTAAAATATTTTCTCATTTTATTCACCAATTCTCAACATTGAAAATAAATGAAAAATTTAAACATATTTCAAGAAGTGACGAAACAAAGTTGTATACTATACAGCCGCATATTCTTTTACATCACATTTTTATTTATTACCGTATCACGCAAGAAAAATAAATCTAACGTATCTATCTGTCTTATACATAAAACATATCGGAGGATGTACAATAAAACTAACAATACATAATAATTACTTATTTGTCATAGGGCGCCTACTATATTAATAACACACATTCTGTAATAATAACAATAATATACTTTATGCAAAACACGGAGACACTTGAATCACCCATGAGTGTTTTTTTCATCCGTGAAGTCCGTGATAGACCATACATAGTTAGAAAAGAAAAAAATATTGAAAACAAAATGAGATAACAAAGAAAACAGCAAAAACATAATATTTTAACTACCAATGAAACTATACCCCGCCGGACACCGACCCGGTATTTCTAAGTTTCGGGGATAATAATAATGATTTACTGTATCTTTAAACAAATATAGGCCTAGATTTAAAATTCTTGTTTTAATAGTACGTTATGTTTTTATACCGGTAAATAAATTCTTAACTATTCACTGTACCTAGGTTTACATATTTTCTCCTTTTTGTTATTGACGTATCTAGCTGTTCTATGACTACGTTCTTCTAATTAGCGGCTGTTGTGTATTCGGTGATCTCTTTGGCGTTCCATACATTTGGCGCGGCGGCCGAAATGACTGGCGGCCGAAATGATCGAACACCGTCAGCAGTAGTAGGCTTAGGCCTCATAGTAGTACGTAGCTAGTATAATTAGTAAAGTAGGCTAACCTATAGAATAGCATTTTTGACCAGGCTGCATTTTACAAAAATTTCACACAGTCGATAGGGCCCCCAACATTATTATTGTCTTATAAAAAGCAAATTTTGCTAGCCTGGATCGTTTGCAGCGTGTATATTCAACAAATTAAACTAACCTTAGAGAAACAATTAGGCATTGTCATCGGCGGCTTCTTCCTCTCTACTTTTTCCCATTTTTAATTTCGCTTTTTCTAAAACTATTGCGGTGTCATGATTTAGCAGTCTCACCACATGGCCAAGCAAGCAAATATCATCAACACAAATTCAGTCACGAGAAAGTCGGAGAGAGGGAGGGAAAGAGAAAGAAGAGGAAAAGAAAAGGAAAGAAAAAGAGAAGAGAAAAATAAAGACAAGAATAAAAAGGATGATATCATAATTACCAGACTCACAACACCCTGCAACACCTTCTCAACTTAAAAAACTGCCCGATGGCGTAACCACTGGGGGACAAGGGGAAAATATCTATCTTTGAAAAGTCTTCCCCACCCCTTTATAAATGCCCTTTCATCACCTAAAAGTGCCTAAAAACCTCAAATTTCGCGCCAATTTCTTGTTAACATGGCCCAAATTCCCTCTAAAAATTGCACATTTTAGTGAGTTTTGATCAATTCCAACGAAATTACAATTAAAAACACCGGGGGACAAGGGGAAAATATCCATCTTTGGAAAATCTTTCACCCTTTGAGAAATACATTCTCTGAAAGTGCCTAAAATTCTCAAATTCTTTGCACGCATTTCTTGTTATGGTAGGCCAATTTCCTCTATAAATTGCACATTCTAGGGAGTTTTCATCAATTCCGACGAAATTATAATTAAAAACACAAAAATATTTTGCGCGCTTGGCGCGCATTTTTTAGGGCTTTTTTA